>NC_061117.1:141050579-141350579 GCF_002878395.1 Capsicum annuum | reverse complement strand
ATACGGTTGATTTTGATGCCATCTTAGGGATGTACTAGCTCCACTCATGCTATGCTAAGCTAGACTGTAGAACCTGAAAGGCTACTTTTTCCTTGCCGAATAAACTAGTGATAAAATGGGAGGGTCATTCTTTAGAACCTAGAGGGAACTTTATATCCTATCTTAGAGCTCATAAGCTCATTTCCAGAGGTTGTCTATATCATCTGATACGAGTAAAAGATTCTAATGTTGAGAATTTATCTCTTCAGTCAGTCCCTATGGTAAATGAGTTTCCAGAAGTCTTTCCAGATACTCTTCCAAGAATACCACCTAATAGGGAGATAGATTTTGGCATTGATTTATTACCAAATACCTGACCTATTTCTATTCCGCCATATAGAATGGCTCCTGTAGAACTAAAAAAGTTGAAAGAGCAGCTAACAGATCTCCTTGATAAAGGCTTTATCCATCCTAGTATTTCTCTCTGGGGTGCGCCAATACTTTTCGTGCGAAAGAAAGATGGTTCCCTTCGTATGTGCATAGATTACCGCCAGTTGAATAAGTTCACAATTAAAAATAAATATCCCCTTCCTAGGATTGATGATCTTCTTGACCAGCTTTAGGGTGTTGGTGTTTTTAAAATATAGACCTTCGTTCGGAATACCACCAGTTGAAGGTTAGAGAGCAATATATTCCCAAAATAGTTTTCCAAACTAGATACGGCCATTAAGAATTCTTAGTCATGTCCTTCGGGTTGACTAATGCCCCTGCAGCTTTTATGGATCTAATGAATAGGGTCTTTTATTAGTTTCTGGATTTGTTTGTCATAGTATTCATTAATGACATCTTGGTCTATTCTAAGAGTGAGGAGGACCATGCCAATCACCTCCGAATCATCCTTCAGACTCTCAAAAATCATAAGTTGTATGCAAAATTTTCCAAGTGTGAATTCTGGCTGAATACTATTGCTTTCTTAGGGCATATTATGTCTAGTGAGGAAATTAAGGTTTATCCCTAAAAGGTTGAGGCAGTGAGAAAATGGCCCAGACCCACGACTCCAACCGACATTCGGAGCTTCTTGGGTTTGGCAGGGTATTGTAGAAGATTCATAGAAAGTTTTTCTTCTATAGCTACTCCACTTACTAAGTTGACTCAGAAAAAGGTAAAATTTGTGTGGTATGACACATATGAGAATAGTTTTGAAAAGTTGAAAGACAAGTTGACTAATGTACCTGTGTTGACTCTTTCAAAAGGTACAAAAGGTTTTATTGTATACTGTGATGCATTTTGAGTAGGACTTGGATGTATTCTATGCAATATAGTAAGGTGGTGGCTTATGCATCTAGGCAGTTAAAAGTGCATGAGTGCAATTACCCTACCTATGACTTAGAGTTAGCCGCTGTGGTATTCACATTTAGGACCTGGTGGAATTATCTTTATAGGGTGCATGTTGATATTTTCATTGACCACAAAAGTTTGTAGTATGTTTTCTCTCAGAAAGAATTGAACCTCGAGCAAAGGCGCTAGATTGAATTGCTAAAGTATTATGACATGAGCCTGCACTATCATCGAGGCAAGGCGAATTTTGTAGCCGACGCCCTCAGCAGGTTATCTATGGGAAGTCTTTCTCATGTTAAGGAAGGAAAAAGAGAAATCGTGAAGGATATTCACATACTTGTAAATCTTGGGATGCAACTCTTAGATTTCGAAGATGAGGGAGTGGTTGTTCATAAGATAGCTAAATCTTCCCTTTGTGCAGAAGTTAATGAAAAGCAGGCCGAAGATCCCATCTTGATGCAAATTAAGAATGATGTAGGTCAGTAGAAGGTGATGTCATTTGAGATTGGTGGTGATGGTATTCTGAGATATCAGGGGAGATTATGTGTTCTAGATATAGATGGTCTGTGAAAAAGAATCCTTGATAAAGCTCACACTTTGAGGTATGTTGTTTATCCAGACTCTACGAAGATGTATCATGATTTAAAATCTATATACTGGTGGAATAATATGAAACGTGATGTGGCTAACTTTGTTGCCAAGTGTTTGAATTGTCAGCAAGTTAAATTAGAGCATTTAAGGCACGATAGTACTTCCCAAGGGATAGCTTTACCTTTGTGGAAGTGGGAGATGATCAATATGGACTTTTTATGGGACTTCCAAGGTCCCGAAACCAATATGATTCTATTTGGGTGATTGTTGATTGGCTAACTAAGTCAACCATTTTCTGCCTGTCAGGACTGATTATTCGGGAGATAATTATGCCAAGCTTTACATTAAGGATATAGTTAGCTTATATGGGACACCGGTATCCAACATATCTGACCAAGGTACATAATTTTCTTTGTAGTTTTGGAGGTCCTTTCAGAAGGGTTTAGGTACCCAAGTAAACCTAAGTAATGTGTTTCACCCTCAGACGGATGGGCAAACTGAGCGCACCATTCAGACCCTTGAGGATATGCTGAGAGCCTGTGTAATTGATTTCAAGGGTAATTGGGTATATCACTTGCCACAAATAGAGTTTGCATATAATAATAGCTACCATGCCAGTATTAAGATGGCTTCTTTTGAAGCACAATATGGAAGAAGATGTAGGTTGCCTATAGGGTGGTATGAAGTGGGCAAGACTCAGTTATTTAGGCCTGATCTTGTTCACCAGGAAATAGAAGACATGAAACTTATTAGAGAATGACTTAAGATAGCTCAGAGTAGACAGAAATCCTATACCGATGTTAGAAGAAGGGAGTTAGAATTCGAGGTTGGTGATTGGGTGTTTTTAAAAGTCTCTCCTATTAAGGGAGTCATGCACTTTGGGAGGAAAGGTAAGTTGAGTCCTCGCTATATAGGACCATACCAGATTTTGAGAAGGATAGGTGCAGTTGCGTATGAGTTAGAGTTGCCTGCAGACCTGGGTTCTGTTCATCTGGTATTTCACATATCCATGTTGAAGAAGTGTATTGGAGACCATTCTCTAGTGTTACACATAGAAGAGATCAAAGTGTCAGAATCCTTATCCTATGAAGAAGATCCTATAGCAATCTTAGATCATCTAGTTAGAAAATTAAGGAGCAAAGAGATAGCCTCAGTTAAAGTGTTGTGGAGAAACCAAAAAATTGAAGAAGCTACTTGGGAATCCAAGGATGACATGCGATCTAGATACCCAAGCTTGTTTGATCCAGCGAATGATGAAATGAAAGGTACAATACTTGTCTTATTCTTTCCTATGCCTTAGTATGTTTGAAATCGTGCTTATCTGTGTTCTGCATCATCATTCGAGGATGAATGATCCCGGCGGAGGGGGGTAATGTAACGCCTCATAAAAATCCTCCATGTGTTATCTCGTAGTATCTTGGTTATAGATTTGAAAACTTTAAAAAAAAAATTCTAAGTGTCAAAGAGACTTATTCTCATTTTGAATTCCCTATCTTTGAGGATTTTATTTTCGACCTTCGTTTCTTGATTTTTTTTATTGATATATGATGGGGAAAGTCAATAGTACATCTTGGGTGCATTTTAGGGTAAAATCATACTGGTTTGAAATGTCTTTGAAATGCTCCAGCATTCCAGGCACAGTTTGGGCGCATTTCTGGAGCATAACACACTGGTTTGAAATGCCTTCGAAATGCTCCAGCATTTTGGGTTCATTTCAGGGGCAGATTCAGGGTCAACTTCAAATGATCATAACTTCCTTTATATAATTAACTGGGAGATATTCTATATATCAAATGAATATATTTGAGTCTTCTTTCCAATGCCACTGATTTCATCCAAATCCAACATCTCAGTCAAACGTTATGCCCGTTTTACTTCAACATATCAGCCTGTCAACTGGCAGAAATTTCTGTGATATTTTTGATTTCTTTAGGGGTACAATGGACATTTTCCATCCCCTATCATACACTAACGCGAGATTTAAGACTCAATTGACCAAAATATGGTCATTTTCTTCCAATTTCTCATGAACCAAACCCCTTAGTCCCAAAATAAAAATCAAGATCCCTCAAAATTCAACAGTAAAATTTTAAAATTTATTTAAGATTCGAAATTCCCATTGCGAGGGCTACAAGAAGCACCCATCAATTATTCGTATAGCATCCCTAACGCAAGAGTTCATTCGAAAGCTTCTAATTTAAGGTACACGGGGTATTTCTAAAATTCTCATGGGCATAGAAATCATGATTTTAAGAAAAGGGTTTTGAATTTATGAATATATTCATGTTTTAGAAACATTGATGATACTGTCTTGGACTTTAGGCCTTCCCCAAATTGATTTGAATTGATATATGTATATATGTACATGTTTTAATGTTAATGTTGATGATTGAATTGAGAGTATGATTCATGTGAAAATCCCTATCTTGTTATAATTTTCTTTACTTAATGCTATGGATTATCTTGAATGCATCATTGAAAAGCATGATATGAAATGCCTTAAGTATTGTTATAATTGGATTATGATTTTGATTTCAAAAGAGAGGGTAGTTATGTTGATAAATATTGAAAATATTAATATAACGAAAGAGTACATGGTTTTTCCAAAAGCACTTGACCACCATATGTTTGAAGGATTCTTGCATAGTTTTGACTTATGTTTCAAAACATGAAATCAAACTATTTGCATGTTTGGGTGGTCTGAATTGAGTTTTCATGAAAGAATTATGCATGGTATAATGTGGCTCAGAATTAGGACTTGCAAGTCTTGGTGTGATGACACCAACTCAGTTAAAGCCATAGTAATTCAGAACAGAATAGAACATATGTTTAAAATCAGATTTTTAGATGTTGAAACTAGAAATATGCATGATTTAGAACAGGATAAAATTGGGCATAAAGAGAGCTTAGGTGGTTTCCTGAAGAAGGCATGAGTTTAGATAACTCATTGCCCAAAACCGCAATTTGCCGATCCAGGTATATTATTATACGCTGGCCTAGTGCCCTATGGCGTATAAGACTCAGACACTCTAACCCTTGCGGTACACTTGGGTTGGGGCCTTCCCCTCCGAGTCAATGGCGGATTCCATATAGCCCATGGAATATCAGACTTGTATAGGAGTGTCACCTAACTCAGAAGTAATACAAAGATTAGAAACGGTATTGTCAAGAATGGTTTATGATTTTCATAAAAGTGCCCATGTGTTTTGAAATTATTTAATGCATGATGTTTTGTAACCCGTTCTCAACTATTTTATATTTATGCAAACTTGTTATTTTGGATTTCTTCGCGTACCATTACATCTGTATTGACCCCCTCCCCCTACCTCTCAGGTTCTGAGGCCCAATCTAGGGGTCCAGATAAGTAGTAGATTTCATCAGATAGAGTTGCAGTGATCAGTTAGTGAGTCTTCTATATTTCAGAAGGCCTGTTTACTTTTCGACAATTATTAGTAGTTATGGTTTTGGTCTACTGGGGGCCTTGTCCCAGTTTTTAGATTGTGTTAGTGATCATGTAGTAGAGATTTCGTAAACGGTTTGCAGGTGTTGTTAGATGGTTTTAGATTTCATTCTCCATTGCTAACCTTATATCAGTTTTATGACCATGATTCCATTTGTAATAATCTCCGCATTTCCTTATTTGTGTATGAATGGTGTATATGATTTTAAGTTAGAAAGATGTCTGGACCTTCATGGTTCGGGATGCTCGTCATGGCTAGGATCTCAGTTCGGGTCATGACAGAACTGATCTTAATAATATTTTTAAATTTTAAAAGATATAATTTTTAACCGTCTCACCATAATAAAGTGTGTTAAGTTCAACTACAACACTGATAAATTTTAGGTATTTGGTTAATAATAAGTTAATAAGAATCATTTCAACTCAAAGTGATCGATTGAAGACTCAGGTCGAGAGAAACGCAATACCAGCATCATGCAATTGCAAAGACCCAATTGAAGTTGTGGTTGACCCTGTCAACTTATCCCTAGTTGTAGCTAAATCAATTGAGACATTTCAAATAAAACGTTAATTGAATCATTTCAGCTCTGACTGATCGATTAACGACTTGGGTCAGGAGGAGCGCAGTACCAACATCATGCAATATAGTTTAACCTATCAAATCATCCCTAGTTGTAGCTAAATCAATTGAGGTATTTCAAATAATAATATAATATTAATCATTTCAACTCTGACTGGTCGATGGATAACTCAAGTCAGGAGAAGCACGGTACCAATATCATGTAATATAGTTGACCCTATCAACTCTGACTGATCGATTGATGACTCGGGTTAGAAGTAGCACAGTACCAACATCATGCAATATAGTTGACCCTGTTAACTCATCCCTAGTTGTAGGTAAAAATCAATAATTTTAGTTGAACATATGAACTCAATTAAGATTGTATAAAAAATAAATGTTCAACCTGTTGCAATAGATGACATATCTGTTGGAATTTATCAAACAGATTAATAATCTGTTTTAACAGATTACCTATATGTTGTAAATTATCAAATAGAAGTTGTCACCTCTTGCGACTATGACTGAACCACTGAAAAATTTCAAAAAAAAATTGTCACATGTTACAACATATGACTTATATGTTTTAAGATATTTTTTTAATCTTAAAGCAATTTCCTGTCCGAGATAAAAATGATAAAATACTAAGGCGGTAAAAATATTACTTGGATAACTCAAAAATCTCCTCCTTGAGTATTCTTATCTTGTCTTTTCAATGTCATCTCATGTCACTGTCTCCTCATGCCCTTCAACGTTATTAATGAATATTTAATACCTATCTCTAGAATTCTCTCTCCTTCAGCTATAATCAACTTGTCGCTTTTCTTTCTTTCAGAATTCTCTTTCTCTTCTCTTGAGGGTAATCACAACCGTCTCTTTTTTTCCTCTTTTTTCTCTCCTCTTTCGTATGAGGATCCTTTCGAATCT
Source organism: Capsicum annuum (assembly GCF_002878395.1). Classification (NCBI taxonomy): domain Eukaryota; kingdom Viridiplantae; phylum Streptophyta; class Magnoliopsida; order Solanales; family Solanaceae; genus Capsicum; species Capsicum annuum. The sequence goes on along the minus strand of NC_061117.1, from coordinate 141,343,725 downwards.
CAATTGATTAATATCTTTTATCGACTGAAATGGGTGTTTTGATACCTTTGCTTTTTTGACATTGCAAGTATGGTTCACTATTGCTCTTTCCCTTCTCGTCTTCTTCTTTGTATGTTATTTAAATTAGATATTTACATCGGTTGTTTTTATTGACTTACCCATTACCAGTATCCTATTTATTAAGAAAATTAAAGGAAAGTTGACTTTTAAGTCTTGAATGAATGAACCGTTGTTTTTATTAAAAAATATGCAAAAAAAAAAGTAATCTGTTGGGTGAACATAAAAAGTCTTGTTGTCAGTATCATTTTTTTATGTCTTTTGTTTGTTACTTTATTGGTAGTGGTGGTGTTTGGGGTAGTGGTGTTGTTGGAACACGTGGTGTTTGAGTTGTTGATGGTGTTGGAATATATGTTGTTGTTTCTTTGTTGTTGATATTGTTGTTGATGTTGGTGGTGGTGTTGCAACAGTTTTCTCAACTGTTGCAACTGATTAATCAGTTGTTGGTACAGAAGAAGCAACTGTTAGAAGAAATCAAACCAGTAGCAAGGCTGGTTTGATTTATTCCAATAAGTGGCCCATCTGTTGCAATATGTCAGCCATCTGTTGCCACAGATGTGTTGCCTATTGCAATAGATAACTCATCTATTGAACAAATGGGGAATCTATTGCACCTGATGGGTCATCTATTGCAACACTTGTTGTAATGTGTTGTATTCATTCAATTTTGTGTTACCCTTTTGTAATGTTCTTTTTGTTCTTCTATTGTTTAACATCAAATATTTTTCTCTTATTTGCAGATAAGAAGAAGTGAAAGTGGATCAATTTTTGCCCAACCAGCATTAAAGCTAGAGTAAAATGGGTTTGGAAGAATAAGCTACTTACAGATGGAACCACTTCATATGTGGGAGGTATGTATTACTGATCAACTAATCATGAAAACACACATCCAGTATATTGATTTTGTGAATGTTAGTTCTTTACTTATTAGGAATTAATCTTTCAAATAAGATATGGCATTTTACAGTTAAGATTGGTAGGTTCGAACTGGTAAGGCTGAGGGACTAAGTAGGTGGCATCGATACCCTATTACGATTTAATGAAGATTTTGCTAATGCTTATGTATCAAGTTTCGAGAAGGGTTTAAGTTTTTGGTGCAGTGTAAACATTTAAATAGTTATTGGACTAATTTTAAGGGTTCAATGGACTTTTGAAAGGCCTCTGAAGCCTTGCACTACTTCAAATAAGAAGGGAAAACTAATAGTTATTGCCCTGGTCCAAATTTATATGGATGGGTTACTCGAGGAGACTATTATATAACAGAAGGTGATTGGAAGAATACCCATGTGGGAAGGGGGAGGTGGAGAAGACTATATATCAACTCAGACCTTATTAAAGAAGAAACACAGTGTAGGAAGGAACATGTAGCGAATCTAGCTGATGATATTGACATGAAAAATGAAAAAAATGAATGAGCTACAAATGTGAAAGTGTATCCAAAAACAAAAATCCATCAATCCATTTTGAAAAGAAAAATGTTGAAGTGAACTGCAACTAGCTAGTGTGGCCTAAATGAAGACCCACAAAATCCAGGACCAGAACTCTAAGGTTGCAGCTTTGCGAGTACCGATGGTGGTAAGATTGTCGGTCAGGAACGAAACCTGAACCAACAACTCCTGAAGTAAAAATAAGGGATCATCCAAGGTGGCAATTTTTGAAGTTAAACTTACATCCCATGCCTCCTGTTCATGGTTCTAGTCTGGTCAAAGGCAGTGGAAACAACAAGGCATGGGATTTCTGCCCAACTTCAGACCTATTTGTTTCTACTACCATTGACCAGATCAGAACCACAAACAGAAGGTATGGGATGCAAGTTAGACTTCAGAAATTGACGCCTTGGGTTTCCTTATTTTTACTTCTGGAGTTGTTGGTTTAGGTTTTATTCTTGATTAAAAATCTTACCAATCCTCTGCACTCGTCAAGCTGCTTTCTTAGAGTTCTAGTCTTGCACTTTGTGGGTCTTCATTGAGGCCATGCTCACTAGTTGCAGTCCCTAGCAAAGTGTCTAGCTTCAGTCCTCTTTAGCATTTTTCTTTTTTCAAGAATGACTGACAAATTTTAATATTTGGATACACTTCCACATTTGAAGCTCATTCAGTTTTTTCATCTTTCAAGTTAATTTCATTGGCCAGATTGGCTAGAAGTTCCTTACTTGCTTCCCTGTGTTTCCTTTTAAACAAGTCTGAGATGATATATGATTTTCTTCACCTCCTCTTTCCCATATAGGTATTCTCGCAAGCACCTTCTATTGTATAATAGTCTCCCTGAGCAACCCATCCATATAAATTTGGACCAGGGCAATAACTATTGGTTTTTTATTCTTATTTACAGCAGTGTGAGGCTTTGGAGGCCTTCAAAAGTCTATTGCACCATTAAAATTGGCCCAATCACTATTTAAATGTCTACAATGCCATCAAATAGTGATCCTTTCTCAGAACTTGATGCATAAAGATGAGCAAAACCGTTATTAAATTATAACAGGGAATCGACACCACCTTTTTGGTTCCCTTCAGGCTTATCAGTTCACACATATCAAACTAAACTGTAGAATACAGGATCTTGTTTGAAGGATCAATGTCTAATCGGTAAAAAATTGCATTCACAAAATCATTATACTTTATATGTGTCTGTCATGAAAGCCTGATAAATAATACACACCTCCCACGCATGAAAGTGGATCCATTCATCTGCACACACCTTATTCTTCCTACCCCATTAATGTCGGACACTGTTTATTCTTCACTTTCGATGGTTAAGTAGTGTACAAAACTACAGAGGCTCAGAGGTTAATCATCTTTAATGTTAGAGGACTACATGCCCGTCAAGAAAAAACAAGTGCTACAAGTCATGACTTTTTCACCTTTTGTATTTTTAAATCTATTTTTTTTATTTTATATAATAAAATAGTCACTAATTTGGATTAATTAAAGTATGTGATGACTATTAAAAAAGAGGTGAACAGTCGTGACTTTTTGTCTAATACATTCAGAACAGCTGATGAATCAAATTTCCCATCTGTTGCAACTGATAAATCATCTGTTAGAAGAAATCAAAACATCTTCTCCAATAGATGATACATCTGTCGCAACTGATAATACATATGTTATGATAAATGTCTTAACTGTTGCAACATATAGACCATTTGTTATAACAGATGGACCATTTGTTACAACATCTCAATAATAATGATTATTATTAAGAGAGAAACCATTTTGAAAAGGTGAGAAGTTTGAATATGAAAGAAAAAGTCATGACATTTCACAAAAAAATAAAAAGTCAGCAGTTTGAATGTAATTAATACAATAGAGCTGAACAGTCGTGCCTTTTTGCCTAACACATTCAGATTCAATCCTCTATAGGTCCCTCCTTCATATTCATTCTACTCCACTTTATTTATTATTTCTTGCATTTTGTCTTTTCATATTACATCTTCAACCACTTCTCTGCAAAGAGCATATTCTTTTCTCGTTGAGGTAAGTTTTTTTTCTTGTGTGTAAATCTACTAGTTGGTAGTATACGTTGTATTATATTCGAATTCATTTCTTTACTTTTGTGTTTACTTTTTTGTTAACTCATGCGTGTTCTAGATATGGTTGATCCTGTTTGGGACATTGCTATTCTACGTGACACCATGCCGGAACTTTAGAGGCAAGTTAATGAGTTGCAGAGGGAGTTGGTCGCCATGAGAGAAAGGATGTTCAGAGAGATACAGAGGTTGATAATGGCCCTGCTGCTTTCGGTTGATGATTGGTCGGTTAGCAATAATAATGATGATGATGATAATTAGAATGTGTTTAGTATTTTAACGTATGTATTTTAATTTTTTTATATCGGATCTATACCTAATGTATTTTGTTTTTCATTTAATGAAAATATTATTTTTGATAGACTTTGGCTTTTTAATTCTTATTTAATTTTTATTCTGTCTATTTTTTCTTCTTAACAAATATGTCGACAGTTGGAGGTAAAGAGAAATTTTGAACCAATAGCAATAGAAAGAGTTTTGAGTTCTTTCAACTAATGGACCATTTATTGAAGTAGATTGGTCATCAGTTGGGTTTGTGTCAGCAGATTATCCATCTGTTGCAACAGATTTGTCATCTGTTAGAGAAAAATATTCCAGTTTGATGAACTGTATTGTGTTCTACTAGCTAATGTGCATATGTTGCAACAGATGAGTAATTTGTTGAAAACAATTTTATGGTCTGTTGTATTTAGTTCCTGTTTGCCTCTTTTTATTGATGTACAAGTTATTAAAAGAGTTATTTTATATAATAAATGATAACATTTACATTCACAATAATAAGTTAGATATATAAAAGTCCATAATAAACAGCAACATAAGTTTTTACTATTACAACGATCATGGTGGATTATGATCCGGGCATATAGTTCTTTTGTGGCCAGCATTCTTACATATGGAGCACTAGTTTCTTCTTGACGGAAATGTTTGTCTGACTCCACGCCTCCTCTTATATGGCCTTCTTCCCGGTTTGATAGTGCTTGGGTCTTATGAAGGAGGTATTAGTCTCCCCAAAAGCTCTGCAGGAACAACCCAAGGTTCTTCGAGAGGCACCAAATTAATATTCCCACTCTATGCCATTGTATATTTTTCCACCGAATAATATGGAAAGGATTACTCATAAATTTTAGTTCCATATTTTGTACTATATTGAGCTCAAAGAGCTGCCATAGCATGTGGACAAGGTATTTTGTCCAAGTCAAAAACTCTGAACGTACAAGATCTTATTTGAAGATCGACCGTTGATACTGAACTTGTAATCTACTATTTGATGAGAAAATAACCTATTCCTTGGACTGATGTTCGTTGATATTATTTTTTCTTCTTCCAGAACAGATTTGGTTCCTGGATTGTCGAACATCACATGCCTTCCATGAAAAAAATTGCCATACTTCTTATTTATTTTATCAAATAAAGCCATGATGGAAAATTCTCTTTCATTGCTAAATAATGAATTCACCGATTCGGCTATGTTTGATGTCATAATATTGTACTTATACAAAATAATCACTTAGTACGACATCATACTAAACTTGTAACTCAAACAAGACATTAAATTCAAAAGAATGTACCTATTTGCCGGACAGAATGCTCGGCTTCATCTCTCAAAACCGACATGTACGAGATGTTCTGCTGACTTGGGATGCATATCCACTATTTGATTAAAATGGTCTAAAAACTCCTCTATACTATATGCTTTAGCTGCTATATAAAAAAGGATCACGAACCTTTCATTATGAAAGTTGTTCCAAATCTTATCTCTAAGATGCTTCATGCAACAACCAGAGTGAACTAAAAGTGTAGACCATTAAACCCATCTTTGGAATACTTGGATGCCTATCTGAAATAAAACACAACTCTTCAATATCTTCAACGCAGCTTTGTATCTATTTAAAAAAGTTTTGTAAGAGGCATCACATTCCTCTTTCGTTATACAAAAAGTGATAGGAAATATATGATTCTCCGCATCCTACACCACCGCCACTAGCAAAACTCCATTATACCTGCTCCTCAAGAAGGTCCCATCGACAGCCATGACTTTTCTCAAATGTTGAAAACCTTGAATCCATGTACCATAGGATACAAAAAGTACTTGAACCTTCTGTTTTCATAAACATGCAATGCAGTCTTACATTCAGGATTTTTGGACTCAAGCATGTAACAGTAGGCATCGAGGAATGTATACTCATGCTTATGTTTCCTCCTAACCAAATCCTTGGAAACTCCCATGGCTATATATATCTTTCAATAACTAACCATGACACCCAATTCCGTAAGGAGTTGATTGGACATATCCTTTGTAGAAATGCCTTTTCCATCAGGATATCTATTCTTGAAATATTCATCAAGGACCTTTGCTGTGGAATGAGGATTTTGGCCCAAAATGTGCTCCGAACCACATGTATGATACTTTTCATGTTTATGAATAACGAATATGTCAGAACTTAAGTACTTCACCACTCTCAACCACCACTTGCAGTTCGGATTAGCACATTTGAAGCAAAAGACTTTATTCGAATTAATCACCTTCATTATTCTAAAATCTTTTTTTAAGCAAACAATATAATAAGAAGTAGAAAGTTATTTCTTATCCTTGAATGACGTTACCTTGTAAAATTTGATCTCATCATCTTAACGATTTCCAGACTGTGTCAATTGAGAAGAACTGCCCACCGTATTGCTCGTAATAACGGGCATTGGTGTTTGATCATCATATGGATTATTCATGTCCAAATCATCCAAAACTATCATCAAAGATGTCTTGTTGTTGATCTTTTTATACATTCTGATTCTCATTCTCTCTAGTCTTTTCAACCATATAGACCCTTAACACTAGCCTAGCTGAATTACTAAGATAAGCACGCAATCAAACTTGATCAATTATCTTGATAGGTAGTACCCTCTGATTTTCAAAGGAGTTGTGCATCCAGTTGACAATTCAGTCCATAATAGTTGATGATTAAATTCACAAAATCATCATATAAAAATTACTTTGGACAGTCATAGCTATCGTCTCTAGCATTTCACGCTCCTTCCAACACCATACATATCGATTACTCTTCTCGATCCATTAACTATAAAAATTCACCCATATTGTTATTGATCTCTCCATTAGTGATACCTAAATAAAGTCATTTGTTAAAAAAAGTTAATAATGATATTATAATAAAATTAATAGTGATTTTATAGTGTCGTAACATGAACCCTAATAGATGTATAATTTGTTGCAATAGGTAAATGATCAATTGTAACAGATTACTTACCTGTTGGAATTCATGTTACACTCCTAAAGATGATTTTAATAAATGAGTCATCTGTTGTTACAGAAGAATCATATGTTGCAACAGACTATACATCTGTTTCAACAAATGAAGTGCCTATTGGAATAGATGTTACAGTAATAAAAGGAATAGATGTTACAGTAATAAAAAACTTTAGAAGATGATTCCAACAGATGAGTGACATGTTACAACAGATACCTTACCTGTTGCGATAGATGACTTACTTGTTGCAACAGACAACGTGTATGTTGGAATCGAGTTCGGGTTCTGTTGTAATAGATAACTTGCCTATTTCTACAGATGACTTACCTATTGCAACAGATGACGCGTCTATTGGAATTAAGTTTAGGTTTTGTTGCAATAGATAATGAACCAATTGTGACAGATGACTTACATGTTACAACAGATGACGCGTCTATTGGAATTGAGTTCAAGTTCTGTTGCAATAGGTTACTAATCAGTTGCAATAGATATTTATCCTGCTACAACAGATAACTAGTCTGTTGTAATAGAGAGGTCATATGTTACAACAGCTGACCCATTTGTTTAATTCATGTTACCGCACTATAGAATCATAAATATTAATCCAACATATGAATCTTCTATTGCAACAGATAGCTCATCTGTCCCAACAGATGAGTGATCTACTTAAACAGTCGGCTATTATATTGCATTCATGTTCTTGTGCTATCTATTGTTGAAAAAATAGCATAATAGCAGTTACCTAGATGAAAAATTTAACTAAAAATCATAATTTTACTTACCAAAGTCTCCTATGAAGTATGCCAAATTAGAAAGTGATGTACAAAACAAAATTTAACCTAACAAATTGGTCAAATAGTTAGCAGTAGTGATAACAACAACAACAATGGTCAACAAGAAGAAGATGAATATGATAATGAAGTAGAAATGATGATAATGAAGAAAAAAATAATGATAATGAAGCATAAGATGATGAATAAAGCAACAACAATAATGAACAACAAAAATTGCTAAGAGGGAGAAAACAACAATGGATAAGAAGAGAGAGAAACATGCCTTTTTCTCTTCGTTTCTTGTTATACTAGGCTAACATTTGTATCGAAGTATAAATTTAAAAATTTGTGGGCTATTCTCAAACTTTCCCAACTTTCTTAATTCATAAAAAAGTAATTGTCAGCTCCACTCAATTATTAAGACTTGAGTCACCTACACCTCATTTTCAAACTTTTTTGTCACTTTTAGCTAAATGCCCCTAGTGACTTAGAAGACTACAAAAATACAACATAAAATTATCCTTGAGAAGGTTCGATTCATGCCCAACTTTATAATTAAACCCACTTATAGCTCTAAGCTACGCTTTTTTATTGTGTAATATGGATTCATTTTATTTATATGTCGTAAGTCATTGATAGGATTCTAAACTTGTCTTAAAATTTCACTTAAACTCCTCAACTTAGGTTTATACCTATCAGGCCCTTAACATACCCGAAATTTGATCCACCCACACTTTTTTTGCCCAAATCTCATGAGATCCCTTGTGAGTGTCACCAAACACTGCTTATGTGGAAAACTAGTCCACTCAAATTTCTCCACATGGATTTAATATATCCATGTAAAAGGCTAGATAGCTAAAAGGTCAAAAAGTCCATTTAGACAAAAAATTTAAAATCAGTTTCTCTCTCCCAGATTTCTCTCTCTTAAATTTTTAGTGCTAATTTAATAAAAATTCTTGTAAATCAAACAAGAAATTTAGCAATTTTGCTTACATATTCCTCGTGTAAGTGTTTTTATGATTTGTATTTGTTAAATTTATCAAATTTTAGCATAATTTAGTTTTTAGGGTTTGAAATGTCGCTGTATGAGATGTGTTATTGGAAATATTCCGTCACTTTCTTCATATACATTAAAGGTTGTAGCTGGTGTGTTCTTTGGGTATATTTCATTTACTAACTTTGGTTTTTTACCATTTGTTGCAGGTGACCTAACAAATAAAGATTATTTATACAAAATTTCACCAGGAGGGGGGGGGCTTTTCCAATATTCCTGTCCCCACATATGTTGGAAAATGTGTGTCAGAACTAAGGTATATTGATAAGGGCCACTTTTTACTACTGAAATTATTACATTATACTAAAGAATCAGGGTATGAAACTGTTAGAGTTTTTATTACTAAGAAGTAGTAACTAACGAGTTCAAATTGGTTACAAATGACTGACATCTCCTAGAACTAGTTAAAGACTTAAAACATGATAACTCTATTGACTTTTATGTCATCATGTTTTAGATGAACCAATACTTGACCCTGATGGACCTGTAGGTCTTTTACCTAGACTTGAGGTTATAGATAGTGAGAGGGTGTCAATGGATGAGGTTAGTGAGGGTGTCAACTTAGAGAGAGAATTTATTGGTGTTGATGAGAGTGTTAAAATAGAGAGAGAGTCTGTTAACTTAGGTGAAGAGAGAAAGGATATTAACATAAGTGGAGAGAGAGAGACTTCTAACAGAGTAGATGAGGCTGTTGTAGAAGATGTTAACCTAGAAGATGTTAATAAAGAAGGTGATGAGGTTGATGTAGAAGATCTAAAATATTTCTATGTACAAGATGTTAATATAGAAGGAGAGTTATCAAATCACTTGAGTAGTGATTTAGATCTTGGAGATATTTCTTCCGAAGATGGCTCAGATGTTGATGGGGAGTTGAAGGCTTTGAGATAAGAAAGAAGAAACAACAAAGCAAACAATAAAAAAAATAAACAAAAAAATAAGAAAAAAGACTGTTGAAACTGAAGAAGTACCTATGGGAGTTGTTGGTTGTGTCGATAGAGGATTTGAGCATATTAAAAAAATAAAGCTAAGAAATATGCTCGATAGTTGGGTGGAGATGAGGAATATCTTGATAGTTTTGATTGTTGGAGTGAATATAGTGAAGAGAATCTAGATCTAGATGTCATTAGAGGAGCAGATCTACCTAGAAAAAGGAGAAGCAAAAAAGTTCGGTAAGATGAAAATTGTGAATTTGTTATGTTTGAGCTTGGAATAATTATTGAGGGTGCCAAAAAAATTTTAAAAGTAGTTGCAAATTATGTTGTAGAGTATAGAAGGCAGTTGAATTTAAAACCTAATGAAAAACATTAAATAAGGGTGAAGTGCATTATACCTAGTTGCAATTGGTTGTTGTTTGCTTTTACTGATAGGGATTTAGGTGATTTTATTGCTAAGAACTATAACCCTATTTACAGTATTCCTATAAATAAGAACAAGATGTGTTATTCAAAGTTGATTGATAGAAAAGTCAAGGACAAAATTTTTTCTCCATCATACATAAAGATTCGGGAAATTTAGAATTTGGTAAGAGCGGTGTTGGGCATTTTTAAAGGTAAAAGTATTTGTTATAGGACAAAACAGATTATTATGAGGGTGAATATGGGTTATTGGAAACTAGAATTTGACACATTATGTGACTATGTAGATTTGATCAAGAAAATAAATCCTGGATGCTCTTGCTGGATAAAAATTGATAAAGAAACAGAACTGGGGAAGAACCTCTTTGCTTATTTCTATGTGTGCTTACATCCCTTCAAGCAAGGATGATTAGATGGGTGTAGAAAAATTATTTATTTTGATGGATTCTTTCTCAAAGAAGCTTGTAAGGGTGAGTTGTTAGTTGCGGTGGGAAAAAATGGGAACAACCAAATGTATGGGCAGTTGTTGATACAAAACCAAAATATAGCTAATATTGGTTCATAAGGTATCTAATTGTTGATCTAAATTTGGAAATTAGTAAAGGCTTGATTGCAATGTCAGAAACAATAAAAGCTACCACTATTTTATTATTTTTCTTATTATTTGACTTTGATTTCCATTAAAATTTCTATTCTAATCATACTTATACTTATTATAGGGTCTTATTCCTATTTTGATGGATCTTCTATCAAATATTGAGAGAAGAATGTGTGCTAGACATATTTGGAGTAATTGGCATGTGCACTAAAAAGGAAAAAAAAAAGAAAGCAGTTTTGGAGATGTGCAAAAGAAAGCTTTGAAGTCAAGTTTAAAGAGAAAATGCAAGTAATGTCAAGACTAGGTAAGAAGGAAATAATTAAGGACATGCTAATTAATCCTTCTTATTCTTAGTGTAGGACATATTTCAAAACACATTCTAAATATGATATTTTAGAATAACACATGTGAGACTTTCAATTCTTGGATCTTAACTGCTATCATAAGTCCATAATTACAATGTAAGAGGATATCAGGCATAAAATGATAAATAAACATGTAGATATGATCAGATTTATTGAAACATGAATTTCAGACATTCCATCTATGGCAAGAACTATTTTAGAAAATAATAAGAAATATTAAAATAGGCATAGAGTACTATAGAATGGAATTAATGGTTTTGAAATTGGGGATTAGGGGTACACATTTGTTGTTCACTTGGACAAGAAGAATTGTGACTGTAGTTTATGGATGTTAAGAGGTATTCCTTGTCCTCTTGTTATTTATACTTATTATTACTTGAATAAAGATCATGATCAGCATTTAACACTGGTATATGAAATAAACCTTTCTTAAGTCTTATAACTATTTCATTCAACCAATTCCTAATATGAAAATGTGGCCTGAAACCACAAACTCATCATCTGAGCCTCCAAAACCAAGAAAGATGTCAGGCAAACCTTGTAAGAACAGAAGGAAGAGTAAGAATAAGCCAAAAAAGTGGGGAAAACTGTCAAAAAAATGTATCAAGATGACCTATTCAAGATGCAATTATGTTGGCCATAACAAGACTATGTGTGTAAAAAGAGTAAGCCGTAAATCAATTTCATAATAGTTAACAATTGTTGTACAATTATCATATTTTTGAACTTTACATATTTCTGTTTATCTTCTAGAATGGTATGGGGAGAAGTAATAGTAATCAACCTAACACTCATCCTGCATCCTCATGGAATCCTCCACAACCACTATAACCATCACATTCAAGTTCTATTTAAGGTGACACCAGTGCAATGTCAAGAGATACCTATACTGAAATTCAGGTAGCAAGAGTAAGTGATATATGTTCTACCTTTATATTATTATTATTATTATTATTATTACTGTTATTATTATTATTATTATTATTACTTTTATTATTATTAGTGAAAATTATTGATAATATTGTGTTACATTTATTGTTCTTTCCAACATCATGGAATTATAGTCTCGGGTGGGGTATCATTCACAGTTAAGCTCCACATTTTGTGCATGTGCAACTATATAATCCAATCAATAAGGATCTATTTGTGCTGACATAGCTAGTATGCCAAGAACACCTCAATGAAAGGTGTCAAGTGGGGTTGGTCTAGGTCAAGGTGGTACTGATAGAAGTAAAGGTGAGGCTGGTAAAGTTAATATAGTTCTGATAGAGACCAATATAGTTTTGGTAGAGGTGAAGAAATAACTTGTAGAGGTCAATGTGGTGCTGATAGGGGAGGTGGGGGAGGAACTGGTAGAGGTCAAGTAGGGACTGGTAAAGGATTGGGGGAAAAAACAACTAATGCAAGAGGAACCCCATTTGAAAGTGCAAGAAATGCTTCTTATAGTCAAGTTCCACCTTTTCCAACCAACAAGAGTCCATACAGTGCTACCTCATTTACTGTTACTACTGAATACAAAAGTCTTACCATTAATTTTGGTGTTTACTCTAATCCAGCAACTAGAACCCAAGTGTACAATGTATTTCTCTTTGTCTCATTCTTTATCTATAACTATGTTTTCACTCAACTTTTTGATGTTCATTGTCTTATAATTTTATCTGATTTTGCAGTCTGGTACATCAAGTGAGAGGGTTCTTTATGGAGGTACAAATTTAAAGAGTGTTTCACCAACCAATATAGATATTTGTTTTAAACCTTGTGGCCTAAAGTGGAATAAAAAAAATGTAGTCACCAGCATACAATTGTAACAGATGAAAGCAAATAAGAGAAACAAAGTGGATGTAACCAAGTCTTCTTCATCAATTGGATCTTACAAGAAGTAGTTCATTTAGAAATAATGTGTATGCATGATACTGTAATGAGGGTTATACTCTTTTTTTGAACAAATTGCATTATTATTTTGTGAACAACTTTTTCTTAGGCAGCAATTAATGACTTTGTGGTATGCTTCAGTAGTACTATTATGCTCAATGTTGAGCTTTTTTATGCATTTTTATGTTGAACGCCTTATTTAGTGATGTGATGCACTTTTTAGCTCAACTTTTAGTAGTTTTAATATGATGAGCTTCTAAAGTGTTTTAGTAGTTACAAATACTTGTGTTTTAGTTTATTTCTTAGCAATACTTTTAGTAGTTACAAATATGTGGTCATGCTTAGTTAGGTGGCAATACTTTGTTGCACAACTGGACACAAAGTAATTGATAATATGATTGTCATACAAAATATGTCAATTCATTCACATTAAACATGTCAAAATGATACAAAATAGACTGCCTAAACAACTCCATTACATACTAACTAGGATAAACTACTCAATACCCAATTGTCTATTCAACACCCAAGCTTAGCAACTAGCTTACACCATACTAAAGAACCACTTTACAGTAAGAACAAAACGAAGAAGAAGAAGAACAAGTCTATTCAATTTGAACTCTGCACATTCCCTTTCAAGTTTAACTTTTTTAAGTTTTTGCCTCAATGCCATCAACTTATCTTCACTATCTTTCAATTTCTCACACAAAGCGTCCCTCTCTTGTTCAACCTGTTTGAGCTTTTTCCTCAATAGATCACACAAAATTTTATAGATTTTTCCAACTCATAAATCGAATATTTTTTTCCTCTCTTGACCTTCCTTCGTTCAACATGGGTCCGCCCTTGACCCTAATATACACTATCTTATTTACTGATTGTTGGTCGATGTCGTAAACTTCTCCTAATGCCTCTTTAGTATCCTCCATCTTAATTCCAATCTCATTCTTTTTCGCCATTCTTTTTTAATTTCTCTACCTTTGTTCTTCCCCAAATATGATTTCGATTCTCAATTTATACTCTGTTCGCTTTTCCACAAGTAATTTCTATAAGAAACAATATTATGTATTAATGATTCACATATTTTTTATAATAAAATATTACCTTATCTCCCAAGTAAAGTAATAAATCAATCAATTACTTTACTTTCAAGTTATGCATATATGGCATTTCTTTGATGACAAGAAATAATTATGAGAAGTTCGTAGGGTTAAAGTTATTTTCTCAAGAGTATCAACCCTATATATAAATACGCATGTTACTCCATCAGTCAGGCATACCTTTTGATGGGAATAGGTTAGAAGATTCTAAAGTTTCCTCTCTACCTCTTTCTTATTAAAATTTTTACAAATAATTCTTCACAACACTTGAACAATGATGGTTGAAAATGCATTTCTACTCATTTTCTCGTTGTGTTTTGGCTTTATGTATGTGTTAAAATTCAAAATGTGGTATCAAGAGCCTTCTTTAGCCATATTATTCAGTATCCAATTAAAACTAAAGGATAAACTGAATTTTGTGAGTTTATCCACGCCTATTGTCAAAGCTTGCGAAATTGAAGTTTATGTCAATTATAAATTAATAAAGGACTTGATTTACTGTCGAATCTTTGAAGTTATTTTTAAGTTGAGATGATATTTTAATCGTATCAATTTATAAGATAAAGATGAAGAGTCACGGTAGTATGCTTAGGTATTGTGCTTTGTCTTTGTCTCCTAATTTCTAAGTTGTTGTTTTCTTTGGACCTTAATATTAAGTCATCCAATATTTACCAATATTTTAGGGATGAATAGTTTGCACAACTATTACTATAGTCCTTGGTGTTTTTCTAATATTACTTAAGCTATAGTATGAATGGGAGATATGTAGGCGCAGCTTATCTCTTATTATATGCAACCTATTATGACTATGGCTAAGAAATTATCATTTTAATAAAGGTTATGTAGGGTCAGTCTATTCTTTTGTTGTGTAGTTCTTTTTATATTAATGAAATTCTTTGTGCATCAGATTATTTTGATGTAGGCTTGCCTATTTAATTGGGTTTTAGCATTGTAATTAAAAAACTATTTATTTAAATTAATTATTAAATTTAAATATCAGAAAATGTTATTTTTGAGTTCTTTTGTCATATGCTTGGTTAGCCACAACATCCTGGGAATACGTTATAAAGAAAAATTAAATTATTTGATCCCATAAAGTTAAGTGATTAAGATATAATAATGACATCTTATAAAGTTTAATTATCTTATCAAAATAATAACCTTACCTCACGAGGTGATAACTAGCTTGATTAGATTAATTGAAATGAATAATAAATCTTTCCGTTTAAAAAATTTATTCTATGCCCACATATATGAATTATTTTCTTGTTTTATTTAATTTTCTAGTCTAATAAAGTTGGGTAATTCTATGCATGGGTTGAAATCTCCACCTAAAGGAAGGTTTAGAATTTACTTAAGAATCGATATTTTACACAATCCACTTTGATGGTTATGTATTTCATAGCTTATGTGTGTTTTGCAATTAACACAGTTTTTCCTATTTCTCTATTTAATGAAATGCTCAAAATCCAATGTTTTTTGGTGAAAACTTCACTGAATGCAAGGAGAAATTCCTCACTTTTGGGGTGTTCGAATTTGGCACTCAGTGTGAAAGAACCACCTACGCCAGAGGCTAAGACTTTTTATGAGCGGTTGAAGCGATCTAATCGTTTGAGCTAAATGCTCATAAAAGCTCATATACTCCAAAGCATTGGGGATTCAATCCCTAACAACGATAATGTCAAAGCTTACATGAAAGAAATTGATGAACAATTTGTAAGCTCTGATAAGACGTTGATCAGCAACCTTATGAAGAGGCTCTTAAGTATGATATTTGCTAGAAGTTGTACAGTGCGTGAGAACATTATGAAAAAGAGAGATATTGCTGCAAAACTCAAATCCCTTGAGTTTTATATGTCTATATGATTTCTTGTGCATTTTATTTTTAACTCTCTTCCTATGAATATGATTCGTTCAATATTTCTTACAACTATATAAAGATAATGGTCAATTAATGAACACATGATCGTGTGTGTGCAAGAAGAAGAGAGGTTGAAAATCCTAATTTGGTGGCTCGTGCTAAGAGAAATGCATTAAAGTAAAAAAGTAATTTTGTGAAGAAGAAAAACAGTCTTGACAAAGACACTTGCTGTTTCTTCAAAAAGAAGGGGCACTGAAAGAAAGACTGCCTGAAATACAAGAAGTGACTTTAGAAAAAAGGTAATTTTACCTTTGTATGCGATGAATCTAATTTCATTGAAGTTTCTCATAATACATGAATTCTGGTTCCACAACTCATATTGTTAAAATCATGCAAAATGTTATAAAACTAAAGAATTCAATGGGAAGTGAATAAAATGTTTATTCTGCTATATATGACATCACATGTGAAAGGCGTGTAGACTTATAGGTTTATTTTAAAAGATAATTTTCAATTAAATTTTAAAAACACTTTTATATTCCATCGTATTTAATAGTTGGTTATGATTCCAAGTTTCATTTATATATAATGAAATTTTTGAAAGGCAACAAAATTATTGATTTTAAAAATTTATATGGAAAATAATTTAAAATTTAGTTAGCCCCTACGACTGAATGTAATGTATTAACTCTGCATAATAAAGAAATTATCACTAAGAGATGTATTGTCAATGAGAACTCATCATGTCTTTAGCACATAAGATTGGGCACATCTCTATTAAAAGAACCAAAAGGTTAGTTAATGATGGAATTGTTAAAGTTCTTGATTTTTTTATTTTGATACTTGTGTGGACTACATAAAGGATAAGTAGACCAACGAATCCACTAAAGGTGTCAAAAGGAGTTCTCAATTACTTGAGATAATACATACAGATATTTGTGGACCTTTTTCTATCCGTTGCTTGAATGGAGAGAGATATTTTATCTCATTTATTGATGATTATTCAACATACATGTATTTCTATTTTTTGTTTAATAGATTAGAAATTGTAAGATCTGATAAAGGTGAAGAATATTATGGTAGGTACACAGAAAAGGGATAAGCTAAAGGTTATTTTCTAAGTTTCTTAAAAAAAAAGGTATAATTGTTCAATATATCATGCCAAGAACACCACAATAGGATGGTGTGGCAAAAAATATCGAACATTAATGGATATGGTAAGAAGAATTAGCAGATCAAATTTATCTTTATCCTTATGGAATGAAGCCTTAAAACGATTGTGTATATTTTAAATAGGATTTCATACAAAGTTATCTCTAAGACACCTTTTGAATTATTTAAAGGATGAAAATCTAGTTTAAGCCATTTACACAATTGTATATATCCAACTGAAAATAACTCACATTTAAAAAATAGGATGTAAGAACAATAAGCAATTTATTTATAGATTATGTCGATAACTTTAAAAGATTTGATTTCATGGTCCTTCTCATTCTCCTGAAATTGTTGAGGCTAGGAACACTAAATTTCTTGAGGAACATGAAGTAAGTGGGAGTGGTTCAACTCAAATAGTGGAATTAGAAGAGAGAAGGGTACCACTTATGGTACCTTTATATACTGAAAACTTGAATGTAAATCAGAAAAATTCTCATGAATTACCTGAAGAGCAACAAGTTCAAGAGATACCATCATTTGATGAGCCAAATAAAGAGCAACCCACTTTACCTGAACCCATTGTTGAAGGAGGACCAAAACAAGTGAAAGTAAGAAAATCCCCAAGAGTTTGTAAATCAACAATACGCCTCGGGAGTACACCCTGGATGCCACACAGTGCTTATAGTCACAAGTGAACACAAGCTAACCCATGAGCTGGCACCTGCTGTGAGCACTGAACAAACTGATAATAAAGGATACACATGTGTGGAAAACAAAGTTGGATACGCCATAAGGTTTAAACATTTAAAAACATCCCAGAATTAATATGCCTGGAAAATATATATCTAAAAATAATACTGTAAAGACTGACAATAACAATTGATAATTGACTAACTGTCTGAAAGTGTCTAAAATCCTCTAACTGACTAATTGTGGAGTTGATGGGATAAGTCCCCAACTAACTCCAGCTGACTACTGAACTGAAACACTGAATAAACATAAACAGTCCTCAGAATATCAGGACTCACCGCTGCTGCTACTGCTAGTACGCTGGGATGTCTAGGTGTGGTCGGGAACTTGAGCATCCAAACTTATGATATGAGATATCATAGCATAAGAAATGAGTATGCGGTCAATACTTTGAATGTACTGGTATTCTAAATAAGGTTAGGTTGTTATGTATGGCTCATATGCATAAAGAATAACTGACTGAATAAATAGCATGAGATAACTGATGTATAGTATGCAAGAAAGCTTTAAAATCTGAGAATGCATGACCAAGCATATGACATAATACTGGGATAGTCTATAAATTGAAATACTAAAATACTGATACTAAATAACTAATAAATGTATGCCATTGTCAAGCAATCCTTAAACTGAACTCTGAACTGAATACTAGACTGAGACTGTGGGAGCTATCATCTAACTGACATGCCCAAATAAGAGCTAATTGGGGTCCAACCTGTGACCCCAGTTGGAAGAGTGTCAGTACCGTGCCACAGGTACTAATACTGGCTGCGTAGATCCACTGAAATGAAGTCCCAAAAGACTAAAGAGTCACCACTTACTGATAGGTGCTCTAGTGATATATATGTCAACCCTCAACTGGAAAGTTAACATCTCTAACCTAGGCTGGCTACGCAGTTTTGGAATGCAGGGACTGCTACTAAAGGCCACACCCTCAACTGGCAGGTGAGCCCCTATACCTGGGTTCGCTTGGTGCTAAATCCTACTCCCAACTAAATTGACTCAAAATATTGAATTAATCTAAACTTGACTGATAGGATAACTGACTGAACTAATAACACTCATATATTCCTGAAAACTATTTTGAAAGTACTAAGACTAAGTAAACAGCTAAATTTTGAGTATTCCTAACCCTCAGAGCTCGATAATATTAACAGTAAAAGAAAACCAAAGCTTCAAAAGCATAATAAGTAGTCATTGCTCAAAATTCATCTCTTAGGCATTTCATCAAACACTTGAAATTCATGAACATAGGTATGGAAATTATTGAAACATGAGGGAATAACATAATCATAACACTAAAACCATACATTGGGGGATTTAACATGGAATTTCATGCTTTAAACATTTAAAGGCTACTTTCCAACTAAAAACACTTGTAAACATCATGCATAATCGAAATTCCCAAAAGCTTCATGAAATTAACTCATTTTAAATATGTAATTCATGATTTAGAACACAAAAATATGTACTTGGACTCCATGGGTGAAAAGGGCCCATGGATGAACATTTAAGATACCTTAACTGATGAATTTTTGTAAGTTCTTGGTGATTTCTTAAATCTTGAATATTAACTGATGAATTTTTGTAAGTTCTTGGTGATTTATTAAATCTTGAACTTGGATTTAAATAAGCTAGGGTTTTATTCTTGAGAGAGTTTGTGAAAAGATGAGTGATTTTGTCCTTTTGGGATCTTAATCTCATGTTATGGGTGAGGCCAAGTAAGGAAAAAATGACTCAAATACCCCCACATACCTGGAATTAATTAAACTGAACATGGCCAGTGATGCGGTAAGTGACACGTCACGTCACTCAGTCGGCGCGTTAGGCGTCGCGCCGCATTGCACCCTACCAACGCGATAAGCAGCGCACCGCGGCCATATCACGCTGACTCGCTAGTTTGAACATCTAAGCAAGCCTCAAACCTCATCTGAAAAATCCAAAATTTACCCGAGACATGCTGTCGACCACTCCAATCATGAATCAACTTAAAAATCGATGTTCTAAGACCAAGAAGATCAGAATTAAAATTATCAAAGTCTAAGAGGCTTTAAAAATGACTAAATCTTAACACTTAGTGAAATTTTTTAAGTCTTGGACCCCTTTAGCATGCAAGAGTGAGCTGAAATGAGCTAGGATCTTACGGGGTCTTACAATATTGTATGTCTTCAAGAGTCTGATTATGATATTGGACTAAAAAGTAATCCATATTTTTTTTCACAAGTCATGAGTGGAGAAAACTCAACACTTTGATATGATTCCATGAAAGAAAAAATATAATTTATGGCCAAAAATAAAATTTGAAATCTTGCTGAATTATCAAAAGGAATCTCTACTATAGGATTCAAATGGATTTATAAAATCAAAAAAGATTCATCTGATAATGTCAAACTATATACAACTAGACTTGTAGTCAAGAATTTCACTCAGAAAGAATGCATTGATTATTATGAAATCTTCTCTCTTATATCAAATAAGGATTTATTAAGAATAATTAAGACATTATTAGCTCACTTTGATTTATAGCTACATCAAATGAATGTGAAAATGACTTTCTTAAATGAAAATCTTGAAGATGAGGTATATATGCGTCATCCTGAAGGATTTTGTGATAAGAATGGAAGTCACCTTGTTTACAAGTTGAATAAATCTGTTAATG
Organism: Capsicum annuum; assembly: GCF_002878395.1. NCBI lineage: Eukaryota > Viridiplantae > Streptophyta > Magnoliopsida > Solanales > Solanaceae > Capsicum > Capsicum annuum. The sequence continues at coordinate 141,323,343 of NC_061117.1, read as the reverse complement.
GACTAAAATAGGATTCCCGCTAATGGTATATTGAATTTTATAATATTGTTTCTTCATTCAAATTTACAGAGAATGTCATTGATCAATATAACTTAAGATAAGTAGGAGCAAATGTATTTTTTAGTTCTATATGAGGATGACATTTTACTTACTAGTAGTGATTTGGGGTTGTTGCATGAGATGAAATAGTTTGATAGCATCCAAGTTGGCCCAGTTGCATTAAGATTGATGGGCAATGTGAATCAACAAATGCTTATGATGGAAGAAGATCCCAAAAATGAGTTCAAGATTTATGGAGAAGCATGAGCTAAGTACTACACATCATGATTCAAGTCCAAGCTCAAACGAAGAAGATTAGACTTTTGCTTTCCTGGTTTTGATTAAATTTGAAAACTTTTGCTTTCCTGGTTTGAAAGTTTCCTAGTTTAAAATTTTTCTAAATTTAATTATTTTCATAAAAGTAGAATTCAAATTTCATGCTATTTGGATAGGTTTTTTTTATATATATATAGGGAGGGATTTTGTTATTAATTGAGAGTTTTTCTTATTTACACTTTTGTGTGTGGCTACTTGGAATTTATCTCGCAACCTTATAAGAATGATTCTTTAGAAGGTAAGATTAATTCGTAACTTGAAATCTTTAGTTTCTATTAGAGTTCATTAAAGAAGATGATTAGTCTTATACTAATTGTTTCTTTTAATTTCTTTGAAAGGGGTCTACATCACTTTTGATCTAAGTTCTTGAATTGTAGTCCTAACCCACTAATTTTGAATATTAAGATCAATTAGGGTTCTTAGCACTTAATCTCAAAATTGAGGATTTTATTCTCAAATTTTCCAATCTTTAATTTCTTGTCTTTGTCTAAGTATTTTTGCTTCTGCACTGTTTTCTTGTTTATTAAAGCAACCCGATTCTTATCATAGTTTCTTATCCAGAATTTTGAAATGAGGAATATGGGTGAAGCCTCATAGGTCATTGGCATAGAGATTCGCAGAGATAGATCTCAATGGTTGCTTGGACTATCTCAAAGAGCCTACATTGAAAGAATTATGAAAAGATAAGGAATGGAAAGTTATTCACCTATAGCAACACCTATCATTAAAGGTGAAAAAATTTTATTGAATCAATGTCCACAAAATTCATTGAAACAAGAGCAAATAAAAGGTCTTCCACATGCTTCACGTGTTGGAAGCCTTATGTATGCACAGGTTTGTATTACACCTGATATTGCCTTTGTAGTAGGAATGTTAGGCATATATCAATGTAATCCTTGTCTTGATCACTGAAAAGTTGGTAAAAGAGTTTTGAGATATTTGCAAGGAACCAAGGATCTTAAGCTTACATACAAATATTCTGACTCATTGAAGTTATTGGGTATTCAAACTTTGATTTAGGTGGATGCAAAGATAATGATAAATCCATTCTAAATACATTTTCTTTCTTGCTATAGGTGTTTTATTTTAGAGAAGTGTTAAGCGAATCATTATTGCAACATCTATAATGAAATTTGAATTTATAGCATGCTATGAAGGTACATCACAGGCATTATGGCTGAAGAATTTTACTTTAAGCCTTAAAGTTATTGATTGTATTACGAGACCATTAAGTTTGTTTTTGTGATAATTCAATTGTGATATTCTTTTTGAAGAATAATAAGAGTGGCAGTTGTAGTAAACACATCGACATAAAGTATTTGGTGATTAGAGACTATGTCAAAAAGTAAGATATGAGTTTTAAACATGTTAATACTACTATGATGATTGTTGATTCTATGACTAAAGATTTACCAGGTAATGTTTAAAGATCATGCATCTCGTATAGGACTTCATAACTCATTATAGTCTTGCTTTGTTCTCTAATAATTTGTCTAGAAATTATCCTTTTTCATTATATAGAATAGTGCATATTTTGATTTTCATGTATTATATTGTGGTCATCGGATCAAATAAAGTTGAACTCGAAATAACTTAAATTAAGTTCATTCATAAAGTTGTTGGACACTTAATTAGATCATACTATACAATGTAATACATGAAATAAAGTGTTTATTTAAGAGCATGACCGTCATGATTCTTGTATTAATATATTCTTGATAAAGCAATTGTTATATAACTATTAGAGATAATACCCAATTACCCCCCTGAACTATATCCAAAAAGGTCATGACACACCTTAACTTAAAAGGGATCCTATTACCCTCCTGAACTAATTAAAAGTGTAATTTTGACACCGTTAGTGTCTATGTGGCACATACGTGGCACAACACACTGAAGTGTCCACGTAGGCACACGTGTGCGCTATGTATGTGCCACGTAGGCACAAAGGGTGTCAAAATTACACTTTTAATTAGTTCAGGGGGGTCATAGAACCCCCTTTCAGTTGAGGTGTGTCATAACATTTTTGGGTATAGGTCAGGGGGGTAATTAGGTATTTTCTCTAACTATTAAATTGAGTGAATATGTGTTTATGGTCATATTGCTTATTTTCACTCATAAAGGATTGTCTGATTTTGATATGTGGGTCAAGTAGGAGAACCTATATATTTTTTGTGATAAAATATTACCTTGTCTCCTAAATAAATATCCTATATGCGTAGGCAGGAACAGGGGAAGGGGTCAGATTTATCCCGACGGCAATAAATTAGTCAATTATTTTTCTTCCAAGTTATGCATATATGGTATTTATTTTATGACAATAAATAACTATGAGAAGTAACTAGGGTTAAAGTTAGTTGCCTAAGAGTTTCTAGTCTGCCTATAAATATGCATGTGACTCCATCAGTCTGATTTACCTTTTGATAGGCATAGGCTAGAAGATTTTAAAGATTGTTCTCTACCTCTTTCTTATAAAAGTTTTGACAAAGAATTCTTTACAACACTTGAACAACGATGATTGAAGGGACGTTCCTATTTATTTTCCTATTATTTTTTAGCTCTGTTTATATTGAAATTCAACAAATTCTTCTTCAATTATAAAAACTAAATAGTATCAAATCAACGATTCATTACATATACCTCTATTTCATCCAACCTTACACAATTTCTTTTTCTCCATTATCAAGCCTAGTAGAAAGGGGAAAAAAGCCTCTAAATTTTGAATTACACTTCCAATCAACCTTTATTAATAGATGAATGAAATAATTATTATTATTATTACTCTCATATATAAGTGTGATCAAGTAGCAGGTGGAAGCTGGCAGTTGGAGGTTATCCTGCCAGCTTTCCAAGAGTTAGTTTGGTCATTTCATTTATATAAGGGAAAATAGGTCATTTCGTATTTGGGTTGGTACAGGTGTAGTCTCAAAGTTATGGTAATACAACAGATGTCTGTTGAGATTGTACGTGTAATTCCACAAATTACTCTTACAACAGCTGAAGCTTTGGTTTTTCCTCACTAAAGAACCCAAAATTCATTCTTACACCTGTGACAATCTTTTGATTTTCCTTAGACTTTCAATCGAAAGAGTGTAAGTTCTCTTTGCTGTTGATTAAGTTCTCTTTGCTGTTGATTTTTCCCTTTCTCCTCTTTCATAGTATGTTCATAGTAGTAAAACTAACTCTTATATATAAGTGTGATCAAGTAGCAAGTGAAAGCTGGTAGGTGGAGGTTGTCCTACCAGCTTGCCAAGGGTTAGTTTGGTCATTACCTTTATATAAGGTCAAACAGTTCATTTCGTATTTGAGTTGGTACAGGTGTAGTCTCAGAGTTATGGTAATACAACAGTTGTCCGTTGAGATTGTACGTGTAACTCCACAAATTACTCTTACAACAGCTTAAGCTTTGGTTTTGTCTCACTAAAGAACCCAAAATTCATTCTCACACCTATGATAATCTTCCGATTTTCCTCAAATTTTCAATCAAAAGAGTGTAAGTTCTCTTTGTTGTTGATTTTTCCCCTTCTCCTCTTTCATAGTATGTTCATAGTAGTAAAACTAATAGAAAACTCCATTGGTGTGCTACTTGGAATTCTAATTTTATCGTCTCTGTGAGTTCGTAGTTGTGTGCTTAATTACCTGGACTCTAACAACAGTATACAAGATCAGTACAGCTTCAGATCTTGCCTCACTAGCTCAACATCAGCATACAAGATAAAAGATTTTCAAAAACGAAAAGACCCAGGTAGTTGTAGTAAATAAATTTGTGTTTGATTGTTTATTGTTTGATTCTTTTAACTGAATTTCCCGTTAGATAATCTTTTCTTCCAGTTGTTTGGTTGATCTGCTATACATACTACGAAATTTGTGGGTTTCCCGCTTTTTCTCTCTGGAAAAAAAATAGAAATAACTATTTCATAGTTCTGCAAAATTTCTCGATTTGTTGTGTTTTCTGCCCTTGCAATCTGTTGTTGTGTATTGACATTTTCTAACTACATGGATGAGTTTTTTGAGTTTAAGGATCATATTCTTCAATTTAAAATAAGTAATGAAACACACAACATACCTGATGTAATTCCACAAGTGGAGTATGTGGAGGATAGAGTGTACACAAACTGTAATAGTTGGGGTTATATGTTTCTGTGCTTACAAAGGGATTGCTAATATCTTCATCAAACAAGTAACTGAAGTTTAACATACCTTCTTTAGCATAAAAGACCAATAACAACAGTAACCAAACACCGAATTAATGGAGAAAAGCTACTAATAAGTACTCTCCAGCTTATAATGTACAAATGAAGTATACAACTATCAGCTAGATTTTCTCTTATGAGTATTACTGATTTTAGAGTTATGGCGTTATCTGTTTCGAGGCAATTCACCAGCAACACAAAATGGTATGTAGTTAAAATTGTTTTTGTTTTTTATGTATCTTTGCCCTTTTCTGTATGTTTGCTACTGAGTTATGTCTTTCTGAACTAGGACCATTTGTTTAATATTCTAATATCACTTCCATTTGTTGTGATTCTTGGTTTTCAGATTGAATAAATGTGCTATGTCTTAAGAATGGATTAGGGTCCAATCAATATAGAGGTTCATATTGGTTAGGGAAAGGACTGGTGGTTTGGTTATATGTACATGTATAATATGTGACTGAAATCAACCAATCATGAACATGATTGAAATATGTAATGCGTATATATAAATTGACTCAATGGAAATATTTGGCATGTAAAATAAGACCATCAAATACTACGTGATGAGGTTAAAAAGGGGTCAAATTGCAAAAACCAATAGTATCTGAGGTTCAAAGTCTTCTGTAAGCAAGATATTTGCAGCCTTAATATCTATGTGAGTTTGTTGGAATGTCCTTTAATCCGTCTTTGGTAATTTGTTCTTCCGATTTTACATGGACAACCAATTTATGACATATAAACTTTCACTTCGCTTAACTGCATAGTTCAAAAGGAAGTTGTTTGTATAGATCAACAATGTTGGTTCCAAAGCTTTGAATTTTTATTCGGCATACACTTTTATTATTCAAATTGACATTATTTTTAAGATATATAAGGTAGTGAAGTTCTTTGTATGGATCGACTGGGTTGGTTCAAAAACTTTAAATTTTCATTCAGCATATGCTTCTCTTATTCAAACTGACGTTATAAGTACATAAAGATATCTAAATTATTGGTACCACTTGATATATTTCATGACAAAGGGATCAGTAGAGTAGATTTTCCAGTCGGCTGTAACATTTTCGATTGCTGCCTTACAATGGCCGATATTCTTCCATCCCGTACTGACAGATTTTACCAGTTCTTTCTCCTTTTATTATGTATATTGATACCTAATTCATCTTCTATTTTGACAATGCAACAGCGAATACCATAATGGATCAGAGGTTTCTTGTGGACTCCATCACAAAAGAAACTACAGACTGAACAAGGTTCAGGTAGTTGACAAGTTTCGCCCTTGCAAGAGCAAAGACTCATCTGTCCATTCTCACACAATTCTTGTGCAAGATAAAAGAGTAATTTTCTCTTCATATCAACTCCCTAAATACTCAGGTTGATACTGTAAACGTTAGCTGCAACAATGTTTTACAACCTGTAAAATGTCTGCTATAAAGAAATGAATGTGTACCTCACAACAATGTCTGTTTTTTCTTGTATACCAAGCTTGGGGATAATTTCTATCAAATATTATAGAAGGATGTATAGGTGCAGATTTGTATTATTATGTTGTGCAGTGAGGTTAAAAGCGATAAGTATGTGATTAAAAGTCACGACTGAGAAATGTTAAGGGACTAGACCAGAGAAAAAATTTAGCAAAGTATCTATAAATACAAAAGGTATAATACCAGTTGTCTACTCCCTAAATACCCAAGCTGATACTGTAAACGTTATCTACAATAATCCTTTAGAAACTGCAAAATGTTTGTCACGAAAAACTGAATTTGCACCTTAGAAAAAAAAGGAACGGAAAATCTAACTACTTCCTCTATAATTATAATAGCATATTTGAAGTTGTTTCTCTTTTACCTAACTACGGGAACAACAATTTTCCATAGTACTATACAACGATGACATTCCCAAATACGAGAAGTTATTTCTCCTTTTCCACACACATCTTGTTTCTTATGTGAAAGTTAGGGATCCCCGTAGTTACTCAATACGAGCCGGTACGTATGAATGGATAGTTGACAGATACACAATTGTTGAGCCAATTACCGGCAACAATGGATTGGAAGCACCGCTTCCTACTTTGGAAAAGTTGAATGCACTTCCTTTCTCAGCTATTGAACATCAACACCCAGGTGCTGAATTTGGTAAGCTCACTCATTAGGGCATCAAATCAAACATATTGTGTACACGGTCGTTTCAACCGTCTAAAGCTTAAATCTGGGTACTCAATATTCTCCATTACTGTGTACACCAACTACAATAGATAAACACAATAATAATCACATACTTTGTCATCTCCTAAAACTTTGACAATAATTCCTCAGTAAATGGGCCTATCCAAGACCTGTAAAGTAATCAAAATACATATAATACATTGCACCAAGTGTCGCTATGATTACCACGGCAATTGATAGCAAACGAGGCTCCACTTGGACTTACACTTAAATGAAGATTATAACAAGTGATGCAATTTACCTTGTACTATGTGTCAGAGAATTCATCTGGTGAACATAGATAGAACATTAGTTGGATAACATAAACTAAACATGTCAACAAAAAATTATCATCACCCCATGTTATGAAAAGTGATAATAGTATCAATATAAGTTCTTATACATTTTCTACTGAGTTAAAATAATGTTACTAGCAGAATTGAAAGATCATTTAAATATAGGATACGTAAATTTAAAATAATGTCTAGGAAAGCATATGCTTTAGTATAGTTCAATAGAGATGAAGTGTGACACGTTATAAGTTGTATATATTATTTGTTTATCTGATTTCATACGATTATGCTCCTTCTCATCACATCCAAATCCACAAATAGCATGTTCATCCAATTCACTTTTTTAGTATGTCATATGTCGCACCTGTTCATGGATTAAAAACCCTTTTTTCGGATCACTATTTGACATGATTAATTTCCCTTTCATGTTTAGTTACATGTGTTCCATGAATTCTATCTGAATTACCTTCTTATATGTTATATGTCACTGTATGCATACTAATGTTACTGAAGCATGACTTATTTTCTCTTCTTTTGCAGTTGTAACTATATGCCAACCTTTCTTTATATTTTGCTTAGCACTGTCCACTTCATCAAATGGTATAGCATGTACAGATAAATTTTGCTTCCCTATACCAGCATCAGATAGCAGGCTGCCTGAACTAACTTTTTGTCTTCTAATGTAAACGACAATCAATATCTCAATGTACAGTCACTGTGTTACCATGGCAGACCTGCATATTGATAGTTTATATTTATACTTTGTGATACAACCTTATATAACTTATCTCCACTAATCCTTCACCTCATCATTGGGCCCGTGCTTGCACGGGCTTCTCCATCTAGTTGTATATAGATATGAAAGCAAATTTAATTCATCCAAATAGTTGACATTTTATAGTTTTGTCTTTTATATTTATTCAAAAATGGTCCTCAAGTTTGGGGATAGTCTTAAGATAATCCATTAATATATTCTTGAGCAATTTTAGTCTTTTTAATTTGTCAAAATGAACTCGTTTTATCACCACCACATCTTTAACAAATTTTGGTTGTTAAATTAAGCGAGAATTATGAACTTTTGGAGTAAAACATCCAGTACCTCTGAACTATGACTAAATTTGTCATGACACACTCATATTTTACAGGGGGCTTATTACCCCATGAACTAAATTTTAACTTATTTTTGTCAATCTTTTTAGTTGACATGACACCTTTTATCAATCTTTTTAGCTGACGTGGAACTTTTAACGTGGGTCTTATTTTATGCAATAAAGGTGTCACATCAGCACAAAAAGGAGACAAAACTACACTAAAATCGAGCTCAGGAGGTACTAGGATTCCTGTAAAGTTGCAGTGTGTCGTGGCAACTTTTGCCGTTTTAGAAGGGTGTTAGATGTTTATCTCAACTTTTTGAAAACAAACGTATATCTACATTTGCTATTTTCAATCTATTTTTATGTCCAGTACAATTTTTTGCTATATTTTTCTTCCTTAATTCGGATTTACTTGTTACTATTTTTTTAATTTAATTTTTATTTTTACTCGTCATTTTTGATAAATCAGGAAAAGATAAATTTCTTTTTCATATTTTATTCTTAGCATTATTAATTTATTTTTTAATATCTTTTATCAAATATTAATTAGTAGAAGTAATATGATAAAATTACTATGTCAATTATTATTTTGTTAATAGGTAAATCAAATCAAAATGTGACGTGGTAAAATGGAGGTAGTAATGCGTTTATGATATTCTGTGCAGTTTTTTGTATTGGAGTTTTATATTTAATGGAGACAAAAAAGTAATTACATTTTGCCAATTTAATTGATTAAAACTACTTCAAAGTATTACTTAAATGGCAATTTAAATCCTCCCAAAGCATAGAAAGATTATCTCCATCATTTTCTCTAAAATATACAGCCTTATTGTATTACTTAATTATGTGATGTCGTTTGAATTGATATAAAAAAATTGAAAGAAATTAAAAAAAATAAAAATTTCGATTTAAAATAAGTTATAGATATTTATGTGACTTTAAACAAGGTGAACTATATATTTTTAAATTAAATTATTATTAAATATAAAAATATGCTACTTACTACTTTGTTGTGAGTGACTAAAATAAAAAAAGTGTAATATATATATATATTGGCACAAAGTCATCCATTCTACTTTTGATGGACAAATCACTCCAAATTACTGATAAAAGGTAACTGGCGAGATTAATCTGAGTGTCTAAAAATTGGCTGGGACCCCACAATATTAAGAAAAACAAAACATATATTGGCAGAGAGTTGTAAGTTATTTTTGGTCCTTCCAAGTATTATTGCCTGATTGCTGGTTGGTGCAATTTCTTTGAACTCTCAACATGTTAGCCAATACCAGCCTCATCTCCTCTAACTTGTCTACTTGTGTACTTCTTAGAAACCATAAAGTTGCCACTAAAATTTCATTTCCAAACAGTACTAAAATCAAGAATCCCGAGACCCAATTTTTCAAGAACTCAATCTACAGTAGCAACTGCTACATAAAGACCAAAATCTCAGGATTTGGACAAAAGGGTCCTCCTCTATATATATGCCATAGTTCATTAAATCTTCAAAATCAAGAAGACTCTTCTATAGAAAAAGATGTAGATGGTTCTAAAGAGGAGAATGAGGTAGGTGGTGGAAACAATAACGGAGGAAATGGAAAGCAATGGGATTGGACAACTTCTGTTGTGCTGTTTGGGTTGTGGTCTGGACTCATGTACTATGTTTTCTTCCTTGCTCCTAATCAGACTCCGGTATCACTTCAGATTTTTTCTTTAAGTTATGTTCGTTGCATATTTTTTGTTTTTTTTTTTGGCATTGTCGTAGTTCCATTTTTAATATTGTTATTATTGCTCTCCTACTATCGTATTTTTCGATTTTAGCATTTCCTAGTGTTTTATTTTCTTTGATAATCATATTATTTTACCATGGAATAATACATAAACAACGTGCCCTTTAAGTTGGCCTCTAACTTTGGGTGCGCACGAGCAAGCATCTAAACTTGTATAAAGTTGAATAACTAGACACACGTCCTACATGGTGTCTTTAGCAAATTGTCACGTTGGACGCGTGTGCGTACTTGTTCAAGTTTAAGTGTCAACTTGTGCACACCTAAAGTTGGAGGGTATAGATGTCAATCGAGGTCAAGTTAAAGGGCACATTTATGTATAATGCCTTTTTATCATTGCTACTGTTACAACAACAGCATACCGGCGTAATCCCACAAGCGGGGTCTGAAACCTTACCTCCAAGGGCGGAGCCACCTTTGGCTCAGGGGGTCATCCGAACCCCCTTTGGTAAAAATTTATACTATATATACAGGGTTATAATTATTTTTCATGTATATATAGTAAATTTGGATTTATGCCTGGCCGCTCGACGACGGAGGCAATTCACCTGGTACGGAGGTTGGTGGAACAGTATAGGGAGAGGAAGAAGGACCTGCACATGGTGTTTATCGACCTGGAGAAGGCCTACGACAAAGTCCCTAGGGAGGTGCTTTGGAGATGCTTGGAGGTGAGGGGAGTACCGCTGGCATATATCAGAGCAATCAAGGATATGTATGATGGAGCGAAAACTAAGGTGAGGACGGCGGGAGGAGACTCAGAACATTTCACGGTCCGGACAGGGTTGCATCAGGGATCTACTCTTAGTCCCTTTTTGTTTGCAGTGGTAATGGATGTGTTGACGCGGCGTATTCAAGGGGAGGTGCCGTGGTGTATGCTTTTTGCAGACGATGTAGTTCTGATAGCTGAGACCCGAGAGGGTGTGAGCGACAAATTAGAGGTGTGGAGGCAAACCCTTGAGTATAAAGGGTTCAGGGTGAGCAGAAGCAAGACAGAGTATGTGGAATGCAAGTTTAATGACATGAGGAGGGAGAACGAGGTAGTAGTGAAGCTGGAATCACAGGAGGTAGGTAAGAGGGAGAGTTTCAAGTATCTCGGGTCCGTGATCCAGAGTAACGGTGAGATTGATGAGGATGTCTCGCACCGTATTGGGGCGGGATGGATGAAGTGGAAGCTCGCGTCGGGGGTGCTGTGTGATAAGAAGGTGCCGCCTAAGCTTAAAGGCAAATTCTACAGGGCGGTAGTCCGTCCGGCCATGTTGTATGGAGCGGAGTGTTGGCCAGTGAAGAACTCCCACATCCAAAAGATGAGGGTGGCAGAAATGCGGATGTTGCGCTGGATGTGTGGGCTGACTAGAGGGGATAGAGTTCGGAATGAGAACATCCGGGAGAAGGTTGGTGTGACACTAGTGGAGTGCAAGATGCGGGAAGCCCGATTGAGATGGTTCGGACACGTGAAGAGGAGGGGCATGGATGCCCCGGTCCGTAGGTGTGAGAGGCTAGCGTTGGATGGGTTTAAGCGGGGTAGGGGTAGGCCGAAGAAGTACTGGGGTGAGGTGATTAGGCGAGACATGGAGCAGTTACAGCTCACCGAGGACATGACCCTAGATAGGAAGGTCTGGAGGACGCGAATCAGGGCAGAGGACTAGGGCCAGCCTGAGTCGCTAGTGTAGGGAACTACTTGGTGGGGGTTTATGCATGTTAGGAGCCCGTGTCCCATGTTTTATTATGGATCTGTGTGTTGTCCTTTGTTTTAGATTACTTATGGGTGCCGTATTTATGTTATGTAATCTTGTAACCTTGTGCTGTGCTTTACTATGTGTTTGTGTGGTACCGCGTGTCTTGAGCCGGGGGTCTATCGGAAACAGCCTTTCTACTTCTTCAGAGGTAGAGGTATGGACTGCGTACATCCTACCCCCCCAGACCCCACCAGGTGGGAATACACTGGGTTTGTTGTTGTTGTTGTATATAGTAAATTTTGAACCCCCTTTGGTTAATTCGTATGTTTATTTTTGAACCCTCTTAGTGAAAATCCTAGCTCCGACACTGCTTACCTCTACCTTTGCGGGGCAGAGAGGCTATTTTTGATAGACTCTCGGCTCAAAAAAGCAGAGAGGTATGGAAGAAAAAGAGACAACAAAATAACAATGCACAAAACAAGTGTAGCAGTAGATATTAATTGTTGCTACTGTTCTCTTCATTTTTTTTTAGCATTTCTTTGTTACTGTGTATTCTTTACATACTTGTTTCTTTATATGTTTTACTTGAGCCAAGGGTCTATCAGAAATATCCTCTCTACTTTCACGAGTTTGGGGTAAAGCTGCGAGCACACCACCCTCCCCGGTACACTGGGTGTGTTGTTGTTGTTACTGATTGTGGTACAAAGCATTTAAGAGGCAATTACAAGAAAACAGCTCTTGTGTGCTAAAAAGTGATTGAAATAACAAATTATGACAAAATGCTTGTCAATAAGAACTCCTTTAAGAACATGAGACTTATTTGCTTCTCTCTTTGTAGCCCTCCACTTTGTCTTTTGTTTTTTCTTAGTACTTTTTAACCTTATAATTGCAGTTGACAGACATATATTTCTTAAAGAAGCTCCTTAATTTGAAAGGAGATGATGGCTTCCAGATGAATGAAGTGCTAGTGGGACTTTGGTACATCATGGGTTTGTGGCCATTAGTTTACAGTATGCTGCTCCTTCCTACTGCTAGAAGGTAACTTCTTGGCACCCTTGCTTCAGGTCATGATCCGCTATTTGAAGTTATATGGCTTCCTTACAATGACTTCATGTTAATGTACAATAATAACATGTTTAGATATTTAGTTGATTTCTTAATATATACGTGCATGTTATATGTGCTCTAGCTCTGCCACTGGTCGTGAATACTACGCCACAGGAGAAGGAATGAGAAGTCACTTCACATTCTCCTCCTCGTCTGCAAGGAGACTAAAGATCTAAAACTGTTGTATACTTCTTGATTTTTCTATTCTTACTCTATATGTAATTTAACAGTAAGTTGCTTGGATTGATCAAGGGCAATTCAAACATTCTAGAATAACTGTTGTGACTGACAATTGGGAACCGAAAATACCACATTTCAAAATCATCCAAATTTTCTTGTTTGGATTGACAAAAGATTCAGTTATCTGATATTGAACCTTTGTTTATGCAGTTCTAAAGGCAGCATTCCTGTCTGGCCTTTTCTAGTACTTTCATGCTTTGGTGGTGCATATGCTCTCATTCCTTATTTTGCTCTTTGGAAACCACCGTCTCCACCTGTTGAAGAAACTGAGCTTCAAAGGTGGCCTCTGAATTTGCTTGAATCAAAGCTAACTGCAGGGGTAAGGGATGCCTTTATTTGACAACTACATAGCTTCTCTTCTTCTAGTTCTCATGGAGATATATAGCCATGCTACATGGGTAGGAGGGATATGTGTGAAATAGAGTAACCATGATGTGTCTCTTGCCAAAGTATATGAGACACAAATTTGGTTATATAAAAGCATGTTAAGAATCTTCTTACAACCAAATCGCAAAGGAGGTAAGCACAAAAGGCAAGTGAAATCTGGCAGCCTAAATAGTACTGTATTGTATGCTTTGTAGTCGAGAGTAGCAGGTTACAAACTTTAGAAGACGGATCTGAAGTGCTTTAAAACTGATGGTTGACCTATTTTCCTCTCTCCTAACTAATGATACTTCAGATCACAATGGTTGCAGGGCTGGGGATAATATTTTATGCAGGTTTATCAAGTGGAGATGTCTGGAAGGAATTTTATCAATACTTCAGAGAAAGCAGATTCGTAAGTTTCTCTTTCAATGTGTACATTCATATGATGTGACATTCTTTATCATGTTACTATAAATTTAGTAGTTGAATCAATGTGGACTTCATCTTTGGAGTAATGATTCAAAAGGGGGGTCAGTCCAGAAGGTGGTCTGTGTGATAACTAGGAGAATTGCTTCAACATTTCACCAGATGTGAAAGAAATTAGTTCAGCAAAATGCTCAACTTATACTAGAGATCTGCTTTTTGATTAAAAATTTAAAGTTACTGTTTTCTCACGTTTTAACAAACGAAGCTGGATTTGGAGTCCATAGATCTGCCTCACTCAGAGGGTGGATGAATCTTTTAGTGAGGCTTTCCCTTATTCTCTGTCAATTAGGTTGGTGATCATTGTTCAGGTTTTTCATTGGAATAAAAGCAAAGATAATTGAGAATGAGGAAGGATACCATTGCAGGCAGTTAACACTGGTCAGTTGTAGCATTCAATATCCATATTTTCCATAAACTAGTCGACTTTCTTCAAGAAGCCATTCCTGCACTGGGGTGTCGATTGCTCCTTTAAGTTACTCGTGACCCTTTTATCACTACCCTAGATCGTATGTTAATCCTCATCTGGCTGAAAGCTGATCCAAGAAACTAACTAATCTACTATGGAAAAAATATTTGTTAGAATCTAGATCACAACCTTTAGGATTTTTATGATATGAACTGTTCGTGTCAATTATGCATACCTTGTATTATATTTAGACCTATATAAACCTGACATGTACTTGATTTATCTGCAGATCCATGTGATGTCAATTGATTTCAGTTTACTATCAGCATTTGCACCCTTCTGGATTTACAATGACATGACTGCTCGAAAGTGGTAAGCTCGTGCTCATAGAAATGTAATTCCCACCCTATGCAGAAAGAATTGATTTAATAACACAGTTCTATCTCACAAGGTATGACAACGGATCTTGGCTTCTTCCGCTATCGGTGATTCCTTTTTTGGGTCCAGCTCTATACCTTCTCCTACGCCCATCTGTTCCAACAGTACCAGCCTTATCAAGCCCAACTTCGACCGAGGAAAAATGATACAAATCTTTTACACCGGGATTTTAATTGCATGTTTCATTGAGCAAAAATAACCAACTGGTAAAACATATCTAAACAAGTAGTGCAGAAACACTTCTCTGCTGTCTGTATGTACATTTTACGAGCACAAGAGAATAAACTGATTTTTGGGTTATCAGCTGCTCTGTAGAGCATAGTTCCGCAGTTGAAATGAAGGCCATTTATGCTGTTAAAATGACAATTTTCAATGGGGAAAAGCATCGATTCCATCCTAAAGTATACTCGAAAAGTCTAGGTCACACTTAAACTATCATAGTGACCTATTACACACCTAAACTATATAAAAGTGAAACTTTTTCACCCTGTAAAGCATTATACCACTTGCATGTGGTACGGTATTTCATACGTGCCTGCCACGTCAGCATAATACGAAAAAAATAATAAATTCATTATTTTCATAAAATGTTTTTTTTTTAATTTAATTTTTTCTTTTTCTTTAATGTCCAAAACCTCCATTGTTATGAGGTCAATGTCCAAAACCTCCATTGTTATGAGGTTAATGTTCAAAACCTCCATTGTTACGAGGTCACGAACACTATATTCACCACCATAAACTTAATTCCACCAACAAAATTACCATAACTATGCAGCAAATTTAGAAATAAAGAGCTTTATTTGGTTGTGTTATGAGGTCAATGGAGGTTTATCCCACCAACAAAACTACCATAACTATGCAGCCAAAACCTCCACTTTTTTTTTTCCAAAACATTTAACATCTATGCATCTAATTGAAGGGTTGAGGAGATACATCAAAAACAGATATTGTTGTCTTTCATCGGGCATAGACTAGTTTTAGCAATCTAATTACAGTTAGAAGCCATTAACCACTCGACATTGGCTAGAGATCGACAAAAATTATCAGTGCCCGCAAAGTTAGAACTTTTGGACCTGGAAAGAACCTTTCCTAGAACATATAGTTCTTATCAGTTCCTTTATTTATTTATTTTGGTTTTTTGTTCGTAATTTTTTACGGGAGTAATATTTTGCAATTTTTCTTTTCCCGATTACTATGGCAGCATTTATTTGGTGATTGGATTACTTCATTTCTAAATTGGCAGCATAGTTTTAGGTGATTGGATTACTTCATTGACAGTGGTAGGTGAAATTAGCATCGATTTGGTGGGGATGGATGGTGGGGTGTGAAGAAATTGTGTTATTTGGTGGTGGGGTTGGAGTTTGGGGGTGGGGGTGAGGAAGAAGATGATGGTTTGGGATGGCGGAGGGGAGATGGATGCTGGGAGCTGGGGAGAGGAGTATTTTAAATTTTTGCATTAATTTTTATTTTAGACACGTCTTTTTTTATTTAAATAATTATGTATTTTCCATGTCAGATTTAGGGGTAAAAAATTTCACTTTTATATAGTTTAGATGTATAATAGGTCACTATGATAGTTTAGGTGTGACCTAAAATTTTCGAGTATAGTTTAAGATGAAAACGATAATTTTTTCCATTTCCAGCTCAAGTATACTATAGTTTCATCTGTTGTTTAACAACATTCACGACACCCTCGATCCTCATAATGGGTAGATGTAATGAAAAGAGAGATCAACTTCTTCTGTGCTTTCGCATCTATATGTATACTACTTTTTAAGTTGATACTTTAGATTTTCAGAATGTCCTCACGTTTTTTATATATACATATATAAACATGATGTCCGGACGAGCTTTCACAAACCTCAACTAATATACTGCCCTGCCCTCACGTTATATAACACTTCCATATAACACATCCAAATAACGGACAGGTTTGTCGCTGTCCTCTTTGTTTGGGAAGTGCCAACTGTTCCGCATTTTTTATATGGTAATAAAAGGAGGAAAATATTGAATCTATCCTACTTTGTTTGATAGGAATACAGAAAATGATTTAAGATGTAACAAGGAAAATTAAGTGTAGACGCACATCCGATGATCAGTGTTCAAAACTACTTCTAAGCATAACATCGATCCATTTGTATAACCTATACGTGAACTGGATATATTAGAGAGGGAAGAAGTGTAAATTAGATGCCAAACATCAAAATGAGTTTCGATGGTGCTACACTAAAGATGTGATAGAGTAAGCAAACAAGTAACTTTATTTGCCTGTCTGAGAAATAATAAACAATCAAAGATGCTTAACTGTATACCTCCATCTGAGAAGCTCAATCCGCTCAATAAAACAAATAACTGAAACTGGCGAATTTTCCTTTTTGTGAGCACAACATCTATTATATCATATGGAAAGATGTATACAGCTGCTTTAACATTAATGCAACAGAAAAAAGAGACTTGTAATTACACTCAACAGGAAAAATTGTGCTTATCGTGGGATGTTTAACTGACAACAGGAGCACAAATCTGCTAAATGGACAGTAACTCGGCAGGGAACTAAGAATGATTCATTGATACAACTTTTCTAACTCGTTCTTATATCGAGCCTTCAGAGGTTCCCGCTTCAATTTCAGAGCTGCAGTTACCAATCCAGTCTCGGGAGTCCAAGACTCTGGTATTAAATTGATCTTGGCAGGAAGCTCAAACTTTTCCAATCTTGCAGCTTTTGCTACCTGAAAATTATAGTACCTAAAACTTGTCAGGATTCTAGGAAAATAATATCGGTGTGGACTTGGATATTTACATGAAAACAGAGATAAACTAGTTGTGACAGGAAAAAAATGATTCATTATTTGCACAGGCAGAGTCTAGCATCAGAAGAGGAGGCTCCAATAAGGGGCTTAACAGTGACCTGGACGATTTAAATAGTTTGTACAGCCTTGAACTCATAAATGTTCTTTCTATGAGTTGGAACTTCATCCCAACCAAACAAGGGTAAGAAAGTAGAAGAGTTGGGTTGGGTTGGGGGGGGTTGGGGGGGTTGGAGGGATAGGACTAGGGACAAATGAGGTCATCAACCTTATATTGAAGCCTCCAACCCCTTCCCTACACTAAGATGGAAAAATGAAAAGAGCACAAAAAAAAAATCAAACCATCTTCTCACTGATTTCCCCAGCAGCAGACCATCTAAACATAGGCATATAACAAACAACATAATTTTATTCTAAAATTCTCATACTATCCAAATATTCTAGAAAGTCTAAGGAAAACAAAATCATGAAGAAAGTTGATAGGATGGATAATCAATCCATGCACAGAATAAAGAGGAAACAAATACAGAGTTAAAGAAAACTCAGCTGATAGGGGAAGAACAAAAATTAAACCTTCCAACAAAATTTAAGATTAATAAAGGACATGTGATGTAAAAACTGTTAGCCAGGTAAAATTGGTGCGCGACGTGGTCATGTTGCAAGATTGTGGTGGATGGAAGCAACTTGTAGAAGCTAAAATTGCACTGCACATGGAGTTGACCACAGTATGTTGATGAGTTTAGCTGCCAATAAGTGCAGTGTTGTTTGTGTATGAGAGGAAGTCGTGCAGCTAATAGGATATAGAGGTTTTCAGATGATGATGAGAACGGACTCTCAAACTGTAATAACTCAGTTTTTTTAATGAGGGGTAAATGGGTAATTTGGCCTATATTATTAATATTAATTAAGAGAACTCAAGTGAGCAGGCCAAAAGCCAAATACCTCCCCCTTGTTCAGTTTTTTTTTCATGTTTAGGAGGAGTAGAATAGGGCATTTTGGTTCCTTTATTTTTGGAAAAAAACAAGAAAACTTACTGTGAAAATTTTGGGAGAATTCATAGACAAACAAGGATCTTGGGACCATTGTTGCCGGTAGTCAAAGCAGATTGAAGTCATTGGAGGTTGTTTGAGTGGTGTTCTACGCGTTATGAGATTGGGGAACTTTTCATTAGCAAGGTAAGTGAGACTTTAAGCTTTGGGCGCTTACTTTCCACATTTATTTTTAAAATGTATTTTTTACTGTCCGGTCTGTGTGTTGGGATGAGCGTGTGTCTGGCAGAATCAACGGTCTTCAAGGCCAGTCACATATATTTCATGTTCAAGAATACTAAAATTCCCTTTATAAACTATTTTGTGATATGATACAGTTGTGTACTATGAAATTAGGCATTGTGTATGCTTCCGTGAGTATTGTGTATGTTTCTTGGTTCTAATGGGCATTGTGTATGCTTCCCTTGAGCATTGTGTATGCTTCTTGATTTGATATGGGACATTGTGTATGCTTCCCTGAATATTCTGTATACTTTTGATATATTTGGCACATTGTATATATTGCTCGGAATTTCTGGTGTTGGTTAATTACTTTAATTACGAATTGTGATAAGTACGTGGTATAAATTGTATTGAGATAGATAGTTCCTGATGAATGATTGTTAGGTCTTGTTGGTCATCTTATTATGATATAATTTTTTTGTGTAATAACTTCACGTTCTTGGTGTTGTTGTATTTTCTAATACTTGTCCCAAGAGTACTTAAAGTAGCGAGTCTGGAATCTTACTGGGTTATATTTTATATATAGTTCACTCCTTACTTGCCTAGTGGGTGACGATTCATTCGTAAGGATTCTATTGCTGAGGTGAGCCTTTGCATTGTTCGTGGAGGCTTTCCTTTCAGTTTTAGCCCTTTAGATTATATTTCTTTTCACTGGGTTAGCATGCCTTAAAGTTAAACCCACGTAACTCTATTTTAGATGCTCCATGATCTTAGTGTGGGATTTGGAATAGAGAATTAGTTCTCGAGTGATTGTTGAATTTATAGTTTGATTGTGGATTTTTGTTGAATTATTATTGGTTATTTATCGATGCGTTGGAATTGCACATATCGTATCATAGTGCTTATTAACAGATGAATGTAAGGAAGATTGGTTCTCCCGATAGGGGGCGCTAGCGGGTGCCAGTCACGTCTAGGAATTATTATGGGACGTGACACAAACAGCTGCCACGTGACAGTTAAGGTCATTACTCGCTTATCCAGAAGAACAGAATCGAAGAAAGAACGTCAAGGAACAAAGAAGAGCCTTGGGCTGGGGAAGGAGATAAAACAGTCCACTGGAAGGCAATTTATCATAGAGGGGAAGGCAAGGTGAAAAAATGCGACAGGGTCTATGACTTTGGGGTTACTGGGCTGAAATTGTAATCACTAATGGCTGCAAGATGGTATGTAAATGAGATGAGAGGTCGTTTGGTATTTTTTATTTTTTCCAAGTTAAAAGTTCTAAAAAAAGGGCAGCCCGGTGCACTAAAGCTCCCACTATGCGCAGGGTCTGGGGAAGGCCCCACCACAAGGGTGTATTGTACGCAGCCTTACCTTGCATTTCTGTCAGAGGCTATTTCTAAGGCTTGAACCCGTGACCTTCTGGTCACATGGCAGCAACTTTTCCCAGTTAAAAGTTCTATACAATTTTTTCCCTTTTTTATGTTCTTTCTATTTACTTTTGCTTATTTTCTTGGATTTGCTATTCTTCTTAGCATTTACCCACATTTGTAGAAAGGGCTGCCCGGTGCACAAAGCATCCCGCGTCAACATTTTTGGTCTTTTGTGTTTCCTTTTAAATTCAGGAATTGATTTTACATTACTATTCACCCTTTTTGTCATGAAGGAATTGGGGAAAGGTTTTTGAGATTTGCACCAAAATTTGGGGGAGGAAATGTGTTTCATGCTTAGTGTTTTTTTAGTACTTTAACTTTGCTCAATTATGTCATGACCTTTCTTTTCATATGATCCACAGTCACA
Organism: Capsicum annuum; assembly: GCF_002878395.1. Taxonomy (NCBI): domain Eukaryota; kingdom Viridiplantae; phylum Streptophyta; class Magnoliopsida; order Solanales; family Solanaceae; genus Capsicum; species Capsicum annuum. Next base: position 141,302,863 of record NC_061117.1, on the reverse strand, counting down.
ATATCATTCATTTATCCTTCATAGCACAACTTTCAGTATAAAGAAAGGCCACTAGTTTTGCCAAATTAATACATGAACATGATTATAAATTGATAACTCTCAATGAAAAGAAACTAACCTTTGAAATTGATTGCTTGATTTCATTGACTGATTCTGCTTTGTCACACAGTTCAGAAAAATCTTTGTGCTGGATGCTATTTTCTTGGGACCATTTCTCAAGCACCTGGCGTGAAGGGACAACTAAAGCTACACAATAACTGTGGAAAGGGTCTGCGTAGACCATGATGCTTTCCACATAATCACTTGATAAAAGTGCTGCCTCAACCTGTGAGTTGAGCATCAATTTATCCAGTTATTGCCCAAAATCAAAGACTAAAGATGAAAAATAAATAGGAGAAAACAGGAAGAAAATAAAAAATCATATAAGATCCCAAAATAACCTAAAAAAAATTAGCCCCTGTAATATGACATAGGTTTTCTCATCACCGCTTTGTAAGGGCTTCATGACCAAAACAAGAAGTGGCCAAAACTCTAAATCACGTGTGCAATCATAGGATGAGGTGAATTTACTAGGAAATGGCCATACTTTTTCTTAATTGGTTATACTAGCAATTGATCAATCTACCAGGAATTAGTTATACTGCTAGGCACAACATCAGATTCCATATAAAGAAAGAAATCATGAAAAACCTTTCCAAGTGAGATATACTCCCCGTGCTGAAGCTTAATGATATCTTTCTTTCTATCAATAATTTCAATGCATCCATCGGGATGAAACCTTCCAATGTCACCAGTATAGAACCAGCGCATGCCTCTCTCATCAACCTGTATCAGAGATAACAGCAGCATAAATTGTCAACATACAAAATTCCCCTATTTGCAAGAGCAAAAGCTCGTAAGACGGCACTACCTTATAAACCTCATTAGTTTTGTCCTCATTGTTGAAGTAACCAGCAGTGATGCTGCATCCACCAACAACTACTTCCCCCCGAGGCATAGGCTTATCAACTATTCTGTAACCTCCTTCTTCCCAAGTAACAAGCTGCATGGTTTAACACAAGGCTTTAAGTAAGAACCCACATGCACTACCACAAAAACCAGCAAGCTCAGGATTTAGCAAGTTAACCAGTGCCAAGCATGAAAAGAAAGAAATGGGAACACCCACTATCCTTTTGACCTTTTCTCTTGCTATGATGTTTTATTGAACCTAGCTTTATCCATTTTGTCCAATTCCCTTTACCAGGGCTGCCATGGAAGTCTCCAGACAAGAAAACCAATCTGACCTACATTTTAGCTTTGAAACTTTCTAAAAAGAAAATTCCCAGAGAAACTCATGAAAATAATAACGGATCTTATAAACTATTATCCCTCTGAAAGATTCAAACAAAAAAAGTAGGCACCGAAGTATATGCCTTTAAAAGTCTAAAAAGTCAAGATATTACTTAGACTTATGTATAACAACACTACGCCTCCGTCCTGAATAAGTTGGCGCTGGCACTTATGTACAACAGTAACAAAAAATATCAAAGTGATGGTTGAGAAGTTAGGTTGATAGATAGAAATCTAATTGAATCTAGAAATTTGTGAAAGTAGTATAAATAACACTATTAGTGAAATAGGATCAATGGTTTTGGACATTTCAGAAATAAGAAGAGTGTCATTTAAATAAGGACAAAACAAGTGGTAAATATAACTTTTTCAGTATCATGAGTTAATCATACGTCTCAGAAAAGATGGTAGAAGGCTGAAGGCACTAAAGGTAGCCGAGGAAAATGATCTGAAGGCAATGAAGTTGGTTCATATCAAAACTTCGGATAAAGGGACTAGACTAGGCTTTTGGAATCGGTGGTTGAAAGGATGGCTCTTTGCAGAGTTAACTGGGACCATTAAAGTGGGAGATATACGGTGGTGCATGTTTTGCCCAGTGAAGAGTTCGCCGAAACATGAAAAATTTGGTGTATGAGAGGCTGCAACTGCAATGTCCTCTTTAATTTCTCCTGATTTTCCTCTCTTGTCTTGCCTTTTCCTTGTTGGGATTTGTTGTTTCTCAGGGAAATCATAAGTTGTAAAAGAAGAGAAAAAATAAATTAAAAAGGAGGTTAATAAACAGAAATATTTTCTAGCACATCTCTTATTCATTAACTTTACTGTATGAATTATTTGCAGTTCCGTCCTTATTTTTCTCCTTTCCATAGACTACGGATAACCTCTAGATTTAGAATAAAAAGACACGTGCTTAGCCCAAAACCTTGACAAAGATTGATGAAATTATCCTAAAATTCTCATGGCATACACAACAGAAGATGGTATCAGCAGACTGAAAGTATAGTTTCAACAAAAACATGGGGAAATCACACACCCATGCTTTCTGTTGGTCAACAACCAACCAAAGTGCTCTATACTTCTTCACTACTCGTACAAGGAAGGTGGAAGAATTTCAGTCTCAAAAATATAAAGGGAAGGAAAAGTTAGAAAATGACAGACGAAGTTAATGTGCAATATGCAGCTTTTATAAAGACTTCCCAAGTTTATATCTGTTCAGAACAACTTGCTAATATAGTTTCATAAAAACGTTTCATAAATGAATGATGGCAGCTGATGCTCTCAAATGAACTCTATATCCAAACCAGGCTATTTATTTATCAAATGTTACAATTTTGTCAACATGAAGTGACCATACCTTTATGTAGGAACAAGGAAGAGGTGGACCAACACGCCCAACAGAAGGATCATCCCACTCAGAGAAAGTAGCTCCAGCAAATGTTTCTGTCAAGCCATACCCTTGACCAATAGGAGCTCTACAACAAGTTGTCACAAAATAATGAGAGAAAAAGAAACCAAATTTATCTTTGCAAGCAAGAGAACATATACAGATTGGATAAAGACCAGCATCAGGAGTGAGACGAATTACCCCATACAAATGTTGATAAATCTTTGAGTATCTCCTGATAGAGGAGCACCACCGCAAAGCATGAAACGGATATCTCCGCCAAGCACAGCCCTCACCTTTTTAAATATAATGATATCCCACAATTGTTTCTCTAGACCCCAAGCTCCAAACCAGCTACCTTCCATAGCAGCCAATCGACGGTTAAAGCCAATGTGGAAAAGTTTCTTGGCAGAACCTGCCTTCTCCTCAACCTAGCATCATGAAAAAGATCAACAACAGTTAGTCCCCATTGAATCTTTTGAAGCCCTCTTCTCAAACTAAGTATGTTTTTCTCATTGTAATCTTGAGACTGAAATGTCAGTGGAAACCTTCTTCATAACACCATCCCGAACACGATCCAGAATGGCTGGAACTGCTGCCATTAAAGTAGGTTTTAAAACTGTAGCATCTCCCTTGGTCCCCTTCATGACTTTGTTAGAAGTGTCCGTCAATGTGAGAGCTGAGCCATAACCAATACAAGCACCTGCAGTCAACATTACGGTCTGCAAAAGAAGACTCACTTAGAACTACAATAATTGTTTGCTAGGTAAAACACAATTTAAGCAAATAGAAGATCCACTCCTAAGTTATTACCTCGGCAGCTAGCTCAAAAACGTGAGCTAAAGGAAGGTAAGCCAAATACACATCACTGCTTCCAAGGTTCGGAATCACAGTCATAACAGCAGCTGAAGTGGCTACAATGTTTCCATGAGTTATCATAACACCCTAGAGAACATAGATAAACGAGATTAGTTAAGAGTATTACTCTTCTCCTAATCAAAAAGGATAGAATACACAATTATTCAGTAAGGTTAAACCAAAAGTTAGAAAGACGACAAGCATCAGTGGAGCGATAGATGTCGAGGAAGAAGTGATGCAATCTACACTATGAGTGTGCTTAAGCGAAATACTCATTTTTCTTTCTTTTTATATCTTGGAATGACATCTCACCCTGGATAACTTTATGAATTTACAAATTATCAGTGCTCAGATAACCAGAGCTTAATGGATTCAACAATCCCATATATTATCAGCTTCAGGTAGCATAACCCTTAATAACAAACAAGACTCCAGTACATCAGGAGAAATGGATCAATAGGAAGTAGGAGCCAGACCTTAGGCAAGCCTGTACTGCCACTTGTATACATGATCACAGCAATATCTTCTTTGATAGGCAGTCTTGGCTGAATAGGACTATTTTTACCCAGCTTTTCAACTGCTGAGAAAGACGACATCCTCCAGCTGTCAATATTTGTGGAATCTATTGCCGTCTCGTCATCCTCAAAATAGATGACATTCTTGATGGTTTTCAGGCTCGAACTAACAGAAGCCACTTTTTTCAGTTGCTTGGCATCACATATCAATGTAGATACTTGGGTCTGTCAATGGTAACAAGTAAATTCTAATCATCGCGTCATATGACGCCTCAAATATCAAGGGAAAAATGCATAAATAGAATAAATAATAAAACTGGCTCACCTCATTGAGTGAATGAATGAGTGCATCATCACCCAAGGAAGCATAAATGGTAACAACAGTAATATTCTGCCGGAAGCATCCCTGAATACAATAATTTCATTGTGAAAACTGTTGGATCTCACAATAATTAGGAACACAGAATAAGGGACTGTTTTAGCATACAGCTTGAATACCTGAAAGGCAATGATCCACTCTGGACGAGTTTCTGCACAGATAGCAGCGTGAGTGTCCACATCATGACCAAATTTAATAAGACCAGAGGCAAAGTTGCAAGTGCGATCAAATACTTGTCCATAAGATTCCCACTGATACTCCCCCAAGTGAAGTTTCTCAAACTTCCTTCCATCACTTGCAGTAACAAAGTCCCTGCTAACTAGTTTTCTAGTTCCAAGACAGCGATCAGAAGAATGTTTTTTGCAAGACTGCTCAAATAGAGCTGGTACAGTTGTAGCCCCTTCCCAAGGAACTTCAACTAATCTTGCTGATTTAACATTGCGCATTGCAAGACCTGCCTCACCACCAACTTGAACCGGAACACCTCTCTGTTTTGCCTTCTTCTTCCCCATAAGTAACATGGAGAGGATTATTGGCATAATAATGGCAATAAAAACTGCACCAGTAACCCCAGATGACCCATAATTTTTGGAGATATAATCATAGCTGGTCAGTCTCTCCACTGAACTCGTATATGGATTACTTCCCTCAGAATCTTCCATCTTATATATCGCACAATTCTATGTTTCTGCAATGACTTCTTAAAAAGAATAAGCAGATACCTAATGTACTATGCATAGATCAGTAACATCGACTTTAATCTGAATACAACTGTACAACATAGAATACATTCACAAGGCATTCCGCCAGCAGAAGACCAAAAAGGACTGCTCCTGGAACTAAGCTCAACCACAACAACATACCCAGTATATTCCCACAAAGTGGGGTCTGGGGTGGGTAAGTGTACGCAGTCCATATCACTACCTCAGAATGTAGAGAGGTTGTTTCCGATAGACTCCCGGTTACGGACAAAATAGCATAAAAACATCATAGAACAAAAAATAAAATGGTATAACACACCAATAGGTCATAACAGAAACAAGACACCCACAAAGTACTGCTATAAACTATCTACCCGAAATCACAAACACCACCAAAACACCATGAACAAGAAACTACAAGGCACACGCCTAGCACTACGACTACCGGCACGGCTACAAACAAAGCCTCCCACCCTAATAGCAAGGACGCACTCCCACCTACTACCTCTCTACCCTAATTCGCGTCCTCCACACCTTCCTATCTGGAGTCATGTCCTTGGTAAGCTGTAGCTACTCCATGCCATGTCTAATAACTTCCCTCCAATATTTTTTAGACCTATCTTTACTCCGCCTGAAACCATCCATAGTTAACCTCTCACACCTCCGAACTGCGGCATCTACGCACCTCCGCATCACATACCCGAACCATCTCAACCTTACTTCCCCACCAAACTTGAACTCATAGATGCTAGAAAAAATTCACATGCTATAGAATCAGCAGGAGTACTAGGAATGCAAAAATGTGAACTAGCAAATGCAGAGAACCCCCAAAATAATGGCCCAAAACTCAGTGTCACTACACAGAATCTCCAGCCTCTAACTCATTAATCTTAGCCCTCTGGATCTGATTAGCTACACAATCATGTACAAGCTACACTTTCAGTTTCTAGGAAACAACAAAGACAGGTTTGAAGATGAAAAGTCCAAACACCGTTGCCCAAATTCAACCACCCAATACACTGAATAATACCTCAAACGTCTGTGCAGTATCACTGAATGTTTTTCAGTTTTCACCATTGAGAATCCAAAAAAATCTACTTACTTGAACTAAAAATAAATCACAGGGGAATATTGAAATTTTTACAACTATTGCCCGGTAACAAGAAGAAGCAACACCCAAACGTGGTAGTATTATATATAGAAAATATGAAGATTTGTTTACTTCACTAGATCATGTAATAGTCAAAGACCAGAAATTGTCTGATACTACTGCATAAGCATGACTAGCCAACATAATAGTGTAAAATAATCTCTAGACAGCCCGTGTACACAACTTAAATCCAATCACAAATATTTTTCAAAAAGAAAAAAGAAAAACAAAGAAGAAAAAGGAATAGATTATTAGTTGTGAAAATAAACAGCTCAAAAGCTTCAGGTGGAGAAATCAATTCAGTAAAATGAAAACAATGAACATATACGAAAACGAAAACGATTACAGATAGGTGAGATGGATCTAGATCAAAGCTATGAATTTATTGTTGTAGATAGTGAAATTGAAAACAAAAAATTCAGGCAGAGGTTACGTTACCTTGAGGGAAGGTTATGGACGGGGAAAATTAAGTGATTTTTACCGTTCGCTAACGGTGGTGGGAAAAGTTGACGACTAATATATACATTGCGCAGGCTTTCAATTTATACATATCGTATGTATATAATACTGGAGGTTCCAACCTCAAACCAACTGTTTTCCCTATTTGCTTTACAAGTCCCTTAATATTTCTCTATATTCAATTTCCGCTCTGTAACAAATACATATTGCTCCCTCTATATTTGATCCAGTTTCAAAATGTCACTTTAGAAATTCAAGACAATATGAGTACTCACTCTTCCCAATTTATGTTTTATCTTTCAAACTTTGAGATCAAACAAATTTTTCGTTGACCGTAACTTTTTAAGTTGTTTCCTACTAACAATCGTTGGAGGATCATGTGCAGATGAAGTACGGTTCAACTTAACTCAATATGTTGATACATAATATTTTAATGATATAAGTAAAAACTTTACTAATTCTTTGAAAAATATCAAAATTTTAAACCATAATTACAAAATTATTCTTCTCTATTAAATTTCCGTGATACTCTTTCCTTTTTAGTTGATCTTAAAAAAAACTATAGCTATTTATATTTAGTAGTCTATAAGGTTGGTGATGGGATAGGTAAAGTTATCTCGTGAATTTAAATATTTTGTCATGTACAAGTGATAACTTCTTTTGTTATTATAGTATGTGGTGGAATAAATAATTTCAAAATTAAGCAATACCCCAAACTAATTCAGAATTATCCTCCCTTGTTCCTCGTACCAAAATATCCTTGTTTTTTATTTTACCCTAAGATGTAATATAATTACATAACTATGATTATTTTAGATCATAATTTTAAAAAAAAATTGGTCAAACACGTTGACAACCTCCTAAATTTGACACAAACTTTTATTATGTTACTTAAACTAACCATTGTTCATTTTAGATATCTAAACTAGTGTCATGTTACGTCATTTTGACATTTTTTGCTGAAATCAACTAAAATTATAAAGAGAGTGTAATACAATCGCTAGTGACATGACATAATGACTAATTAAAAGAGAACATATGACATTTGAGTATAAAGTAATAACTTAGAAATAAACTATAAGAAAAAAAAAACTAATTTTCAACAAAAACATAAATAAAATTACATATTTTTTTTAAAACCCCACCACAATTACTCACCCCTCCGTCCTTTCTTTCCACTTTTCGACGAAGTTACCCCACCCCCACTGTCTTACTTCTTCTTTAGATTTCATTGACTTTTGATTCTTTTTTTTTTATTATAGGTTTTTATTTTTAAAATTTTAAATTATATATTCTTTCTTCTCAGAAGTTGATATTGGGTCAAGACGTCAAGTTAAGAATGGTGAAATATGGTGCTACCATGAATTTTGATGATGAATGCTAAAATGGGGTGCGGGTGAATTTAACACCAACAGTGAATTCAATTATGGTATAATAATTTTAGAGGATGTATGATAAATTTCTTTATCACTATTTTTATTAATTATTTTTTTCTTCCTAAATCCTCTTTTATTATTGTAAAGATTTTACTTATAAGTTATAATTATGACTGGTTAAAGAATGATTTAGGAAAGGAAAGAGTTTGGAAGAGTATTTTTCAAGCGAAATTCCGACGAAGATGATACAATTCTTCTCCCCATTAGCTTTTAATTTTTCGTGTTTTCATAAAGTTCTTCAACATTAATTTGTAATGGCCTTTTTTATTTTTTTTTTCTTTCATATTTTTGTAAGTTTTCTAAAATTATTGGTGGTGGTTTAGTGGATGGTGGTGGTGGTGGAAGGTGAAGCTAGTGAAGGAAAAAAGAATGAAGAAGAAGCGGTTTAAGCATAGAAAATATAAAAAAATGATGGCTTGAAATGGAGAAGAAGATGGAGAAAATAAAATAAAAATTAATTAAAATTAGTGCATTATACGTTGTGAATGAATGTATTACACTCACCTTATCGTGTAAACGAAAAGTGTCGAAATGACACAACGACATGCTAATTTAGGTGTCTAAAATGAATAATGACTAATTAAGGTGTCAAAATGAAAGTTGGTGTAAAGTTTAGGAGACTGATAAAGTGTTTGGCCAAAGTTTTTTATTGTTCTTAAACTTTGTACTCTATCAAATATTTTTACATAAATTGAAGCGAAGAAGGAAATTTAAATTTTGTATTTGTATCTTAATTGAATAATTGCAGCCCAATTGATGATCGACGGAAGGAAGTGTGAGTAAAGAAAGTATGTGGTCTTATGTTCATTTTAGGAGGAATCCGAGGACAATTAGCGCAAAAGTTTTTGCTGTCGTAAGACATTTGACTAATTTACTGCAATTGAGTTCGTGGTGCTAATGCTTTAACAAAGAACACATCGTACTTTATTTTAAGAATAATAATTCTATAAGCTATTGGTAATTAAAAAAAAAAAAAGGAGAACCTTTTATTTTAAGAATAATAATTCTTTAAGCTATTAGTAAGATGGAATACATATACAGGCCCTGAACTATTTCACTTTTTCCGTATAGGTACCTCAATTAAGTCAGGTACATTGAACCCTTTACTCCTTCACAAATGGTTTCAATTGAGCCCAATTTGCTGACGTGACAAAAAATATGAACTGCGTGTAATACACACGCTGATGATGTGGCAAAGTGGCGAATTAAATAACGACATGTGACATTTTAATTTAAAATAATTATAAAAATAATTTTTTAATAAAATTAAATCTAAATTAAAAATAAATAAACTAATTAATCCCCCTCCAGCCCTTCTCTTCCAAACACCCCTACCCCTTCAACGATTGAACACCCCCCAGCCCCCTTGCCCTTCTCTTCCAAACACCTCTCTCCCCTTCGTCGGTTGAAACCCCCCCAACCCCCTTCCCCACCCCCAGCAGCCTTCTCTTCCAAACAACCCCCTTGCTCGTTCCCCCCCCCCCCCCCTCAAACCCCCTTTGCGGATTGAACAAGAAAGTAAAAAAAATAAAATAAATTGTATCTTATTAAGGAAAACTGATGGTTATTTTTTTTTAATTTCTTCAATGTGTTTTTTAAAGAAGCCATTAATGGAGAAAAAGATACCGAGAAGTCATTAATTATGGTTTCTCACTCAATTTATATATGAATGATTTTTAAAGAAGCCATTAATGGTGAAGAAGATATGGAGAAGAAGATGATGCCTATTTCTTTTTTTATATTTCTTTATAATGTGTTTTTTGATTGGTTACGGGTTTTTATGTTTAATTTTGTTGATTAATTATGGTTTGTCACTCAACTTATATGTGAATAATTTTTGAAGAAGCCATTGATGGAGAGAAGATATGGAGAAGAAGATGATGGTTATTTTCTTCTTTTTAAGAAAAAAAATTCTTTAATGTATTTTTTTTTAATTGGTTGGAATTGCTTATGTTTAATTTTTTTAATTAAAAATGGTTTCTCACTCTCCTTTAGGAGAGTGCATTACACATGTCATGCTATGTCAGCTCCACGTCAGCAATTGGGCTCAATTGACACATTTTGCGATGGAGCCAAGGGTCCAATAAGTAGACGGTTTAATTGAGGTGCCTATGCGGAAAAAGTGAAATAGTTAAAGGGCCTGTATATGTATTTAGCCTATTAGTAAAAAAAAAAGCAAAAACAAAAGGAGAACCTTTGATTAAGTGAGAAGTAACGTGAAAGAGTTTTCGAACTTAATGGAGAAATTTAGAGACTGACGTTAATTTTAATTATTCCTATCTCATATATTACTCAGTTGTAATGATGGATTCGGAATTTAGGGATCGTGGGTGCTCGTGAAGTTCGAACACACATATTGACGCCCAAAGGTTTAAAGTTCCACTTGAAAATCAAAATACACAACTGTCTTCTTGATTTCGTGGGTGTTTTTTTTTTGAAACTTATATCGATTTTTATATTTTATTTATATAATTATATCTAGTTTGCATCGAATTTAATGGGTGTTGAAGCACTAAAAAAATGCATGCAGGTCCGCCCTGCTCAGTTGTTATGTTAATTTTAAAAGTACACATTAAATTATCAATTAGAACTCACATAATTTGTGAGATTGTAATATTTTTTATCTTGTAAAATATAACGTGTTCCTTTGCAATTTTTTTTGCTCTTGTGATTTTTTTTATGTCAAGAATATTTTTATATTTCTCTAATCTAAATCTATAATCTATAATCTATATTTATATCTATAATTTATATCTATAATCTATGATATATTAAAAATGTGAAGATCCTTAAAAATGCTGTTTGTGTTATAAAACAAGAAAGAATAAAGAAAAAGAGTAGAGAGAATAGAAAGAGTAATTCTTATTTCTCTTGAGGCATTCTTAATTGAGAATACAATGAATAAAACCGCTCTATTTATAGGAAAAAATACTCCTAGTTTCTGACTAAAAAACAGATACTTCATATCCTGATAGATATCAACTAGATCTTATTAGGTCTTGATAGACATTTACGATAATGTAAATACATTTGTAACACTTCTCCTTGAATGTCTAGATAGATAATGTGCCTCGTTAAAACTTTACTAGAAAAAACCCGGTGAAAAAAAAAATCTAGGGAAGGAAAAAGAGTACACATCTCTAATAATACGCATATAGGTTGCCTCATTAAAAAACTTACAAGGAAAACTCAGTAGGACAAAACCTCGTAAGGGAAAAAGAATACAACGTGTATCAACTCCCCTTAATGAGAACATCCTTGAACCTTTGCATCCCGATTGTGTGCACCATCTTCTTGAAAGTTGCAATTGGAGGAGACTTGATGAATAAATCAGTCACATTGTCACTTGAACGAATCTGTTGCACGTTAACATCATCATTCTTTTGTAGATCATGTATTCAAAAAAGCTTTGATAATGTGTGCTTCGTTCTATCGCCTTTTATGAATCCACCATTAAGATGTGCTATGCATGCTGCATTATCTCTATATAAAATTGTGGGTACATTATCACATTTCAAACCACATTTTTTTCGAATGAGATGTATTCATGTACCTCAACCATATACATTCTCGGCTTGCTTCATGAATAGCTATTATCTCAGCATGATTCGATGAAGTGGCTACGATAGACTGCTTTATATTTCTCCAAGATATGACAGTACCACCACATATACACATAGCCTATTTGAGACCGAGCTTTATGCGAGTTAGATAAGTACTCAACATTAGCATGACTAATAAGATCGGGAATACAATCTTTAGAATAAAACAAGCTCATGTGTTTTATCTCATTCTGATGTCTCCTAGTAGGAGCAGAAATATACCTTGCTAACAAATTGACTGAAAAGGCTATATCAAGCCTTGTAGTATTTGCAAGATACCTGAGTGCATCAATCGCACTAAGATATGGCACTTCACAACCAATCTAATTCGATATATTTCTCATTTCAGCAAATAATCTATTATTTTTGAAAACTCTCCAAGAGTTTCAACAATATTCATACCATCAATTTATCCCTTATAAGGATAATAAACAAGTTCTCCAGAAATTTTATATGCTTCAGGCATTTTGAATCCTTTAGGATTTTTCATATGGATTTTTTTCAAGTGACAATATTAATATGTATGACATCTTCAAGTGTCTGGACTGCAAATTAAATAAGTGTTATGCTTATCAATATGCATCCTTTCATGTCACTTGATAAATGTTTCTACGTCAGCATGCTTAAATTAATGTAGAATTCAGATCCTCATTATCTTTCACAATATTATGCCAATATCGTCGACGGTTTCTCAGTTTGTATCGGTTTGCAATGTGACATAACATTTTGAGATCTCATCACTTCATTATTTTCAGGTACCTGAACCAATCATAAGGTTTCATGAAGTGTTATGTCGTAGTCTCTTCAAGAGCACATTGCCTTCTTATTATGATTATTTTCTCCTTGTTTCATTTGAAACCGATTAGTCTATCATGTTTCATGCATGTATAGACTTTGTCCTTCAAGGACACAAAATAGGAGCACTTGCAGCTTAAATATGAGATGCTTTGACATATAACTTGAATTACCTTATGAATGAGGATCTTATGATAATTCTTAACATATTTCATAGCTGCTTATAACCTCCCCCTTATGTTAGGAAAACTAACATACATCCTCCACCTTCTTTGAGGAATCTATCTTTGTGCATCATGGTATATTATTTAATCGTATATCGCACATCAAAACTATTAGATGGAATAGTTGGTTTCTGACCTTGAACCAATTGAGAAGGAAGAAATAATTATAATATATTGGTCTAATTCATACAAATGCTATTGTATGCAATATATCATATTTCGGACCAACACATGAAGCTTTGTTCTCATAGAAATGGTTTAATTATTTATCAAAGACATTCAATGTCAAACTATCATCATCAAGATAAATTGTCTTGATTACACAATCTGAAAGTTATGCTCTTAACTCAATTTTATCGAGCAAGCAACTTTATGAATGTCAAACTATAGGTTGACAAGAAACCCACATGTGATCATTTTATATCGATGTATCTTAATAGATCACATGACTGGTGAACGGGCCCATAGTCACCTTTTATACTTTTCAGATTTTAAGGGATCCAATCTCAAAATTAGTTGGTCCAACCAACTTATCACGAGAACAAGCAACATTAAAGTTCATGAAGAATTTTTGAATTCTTCAATATACGTTTAATACTTAATATGCACATCTTCGAGATGTCACAATCGTCATATCAATTTATGAACTTTTATTCTAGTAAACTCCAAGTTTACCATGACATGTACTTTTTTATTTAGTAAATTTTAAATTTATCATTACATGAATAAATTTCAGATTTATTACTTTAGAAGTAGATTTCAAAATAACTTTCTCAGTTATTCTATCTTTTTCGGAGGTGAGTTGTGATACCATCACAATCAAGTGATCAATCTTTCCTGCAGGGTGCTCGAAAAAGTCTGCTACATCCAAGCATGTGATGTCAACATTATTTTCAGAGAGAAAGTTAGCCTTGAGATTTCTCTCTTTCTTTTTCAGCGATGGTTGATAAAGGTCCACTAAGTGCTTGAGAGCACGACAGTCACGTAAATAGTATTATTTTCCACTACATCGGAAACAAGTAATTATTTCACGTTTCTCAGTTTTTCTCCTTTTGTTAGATGAATGATCAACAACTGGAACAGTGTTTCTTTCTTGGTCATCACGACCACAACCACGTCCACGACCAGGGCTGTGACCTTTTACACGCCTAGCATGGTAAGCTGCATATCATTCACTTCAGGGAATAGTGCAGATCCATTTGGTCGGCTCTCGTAATTTTTCATCAACAAATCATTATGTTGTTCAGCCACGAGAAGATGAGAACTCAGTTCAGTATATTTCTTGAAACCTTTTTCTCGATATTGTTGTTGTAAGAGCACATTCGAGTCATGAAAAGTGGAGAGCGTATTTTCCATCATATCGCCATCATTGACCGTCTCTCCACATAGTTTTAATTGAGAAAAAATTTTGAACATGACAGAATTATACTCATGCACAGACTTATAGTCTTAAAATCTTAGATGCATCCATTCATATCGTGCTTTTGGGAGGATGACCATATTTAAGTGGTCAAATCTTTTTTAGGCTGTTCCACAATACGAGTGAATCCTTAGTAGTAAGGTATTTAATTTTCAGAACTTCGTCAAGATGATGACGCAAGAAAATCATAGCCTTAGTACGATTTTGACTAGATGCTGTATTTTTATTCTTTATGGTGTCTCCAAAACCCATAGCATCTAGGTAGATTTCAACATCCAACATTCATGAAATATAGTTCTTGCCCGAACTTTGAAGGGCAACGAACTCACACTTCGTAAGATTGTTGGCCATATGAAAAAAAAGAAAGAAATACAACATAATACCTTAGCCTTAGGCTTCAAATTTGAGATGGTAGAGTCTCGTGCTGATAACGTGTTATAAAATAAGAAAGAATAAAGAAAAAATATAGAGAGAATAGAGAGAGTAATTCTTATTTCTCTTGAGGGATTCTTGATTGAGAATACAATGAATAAAACCGCTCTATTTATAGAGGAAAAATACTCCTAGTTTCTGACTAAAAGACAGATACTTCAAATCCTGATAGATATCAACTAGATCTTATTAGATCTTGATATACATTCACTATAATGTAAATACGTTTATAACAGTTTGAACTTTTTGTCATTTATTAAAAGTCGTTGCTTTAGACAAAATCGTCTTTTCAATAATTTTTTCTAATATTTAAGAGTGAAAAATTAATTAAATATATTTAGAGTAAAACCTTTCTTTATTAGAAGTCATCAAAATTAATGAAAACTATATTTTTTTCATTAGTTTAAGTTTTTTAAATAAACTAAATTTGATTTTTAAAAGATTTGAAAAATTTAGAAATAAATATAAAAACATTATAATAAGAAAAAAGTAAGAACTATCAAATTTACATTATTATATTAAAGTGTTAAGGATCTTTGAAAAGTGATTTGAACTTTTTACACTTCATTAAAATCTCCATAATAAATAAAATTATTTAATTTTAAATAATCAAACATTACCCGTGCGAGACACATGCGATTAAACTAGTTACTTAGTGACGAATGATAAAAATAAAAAAAATTACCTAAATATCGAGGCATTCAATGAACCCAACTGAGATCAATTGATGGACATTTCATTTTGCTTGCCCCTTTCAATTTATTTATCTAATTTATCATAAAATTGTGAGATTTTGAATATTATTCTTATATTAAATGACTATATAAAATATTAATAGTTAAATTTAAACATCAAACAACTACAGTTAAACCTCCCTATTGTGACAACATTTATCTAAAAATTTCATAGTCGTTATAGAGAAATGTCGTTATATATGAATGTTGTTATTTGATGTTCAAATCTCATTTAACTATTAATAATAAAAGTATGCAAAATCAGAAAGAGCATGAATATAAAAAAGTGACAATAACAAAAATAAAAAATTATCTAAATATTGAGGCATTCAATGAACCAACTGAGATCAATTGATGAACATTTCATGTTGCTTGCCCCTGGTTCTCACTATGTTATTTCTATGTATTTGTCTAATTTATCATAAAATTGAGAGAAATTTTGTATAATATTGTTCTTATATTAAATGACTATATAAAATATTAATAGTTAAATTTAAAAATTATCCAACCACAGTCAAATCTCTCTATTGTGACAACGTTTATTTGAAAATTTCATGGTTGCTATAGAGAGGTATCGTTATATATGAATGTTGTCATTTGACGTTCAAATCTCATTTAACTGTTAAAAATAAAAGTATGTAAAATTAGAAAGTGCATGAATATAAAAAAATATTAATAATTTTTTTAAAAAATAACTGATTTGCATCATTTAAATACAATTTTTTCTTTACATTAGATATTCATACTTGATATTTACTGTGAACACGACATTAATGATGATTACCATAAATATTTTAATAGTTTTTTTTGCACATAATATATTTCTTAAAAAATATTGTTATGTAATATTTGAGTAAGCTTTATAGAGAGATCATCTATAATCTATAATATATTAAAAGTGTGAAAACCCTTAAAAAGGTGATTTGACTTTTTGTCTGTCCTTCATTAAAAAACTTTCCAATGGATAAAAACTTTTTTTTACTATTTTTTAAAAAATTTAAAACTTAAAGATTCATTAAAATTTAGTTCTTAAACATTTTCTTATTTGAATTATGTACCTAGAATTTAGGAATTTTAAATAAATTAAAAATTGTATCTTAAATAGTACTTTAAAAACGTTAATAAATTGGTAATACTATTTTCGCATTTTTTTTCCTCACAGGTATGTATCCTTCTAATATTCTATTTTAGTAATACAACATTCCTGTTTTTAGCAAAAAAAAAAAAGAAGTTTTGTTTACAATTAACGTTAGGTATAACTTTTTTGATTGGATTATTTAATTTAAGTAAGAATTCGTAATATTTAACACTTTTAAATCACTTAGAATTTTACTCTATATAAAAAAGAATTTCTACAATTCTATCTAGTAATATTTCGGATCAAAATTTATACGAAACATAGCTCTACCTCTATTTTTTCTTCTTATTTCATTATTAATTCAATTTGTGTTTTGTGTGTGTATTTATTATTATCATCTTAGTGTCTTTCTTTATTCCTCTTAGTTATAACTTCAAAGATTATATATATATATGATTAAATAATCAACAACTGGCAATGAATTCACCTCTTTTGATAATTTCTTGTGTTTTTCTTTCAGTAGAAAATTTTTGATTGAAAATTGGAAGTAATAACCATGTCGCCACCATATCAAGTGGTCAAAAATATTAAAGGTTTATCTCTTTTCTTTTTTTTTCCTTTCTTTGTTTAACTATGTCTTTGTTTTAATTTTGTTATTTAACTATTTCATTGTTATTATAGTTGAATCTTTAATAAACTTACTGGTTAAGTTCTAAATGTAAGGTTATAATAAGTGTTGAATCTTGATGAACATATAAATTTAAGACTATAGCCGACTCTTTTAATTTTGGGCTTACTAATTAAATTTGAAGATGGATCAAGTACTCAAGGGAGGATTAAAGAAAATATACTCTTCTTTATAAATTATTTTGTGTTTAAATTAATATACATGTTTTTCTATTGGCTAATTTCTACTGTTTCATAGCATTAGATAATAACTGAAAGAAGCCTTAATATAAAAATGCTAACAAATAAAAAATATAATAAATATTTTAAAAGATTTTATAAAATTGAGAGGTACACGTGCGAAGCATGTACACCTAAATTAATTTTATAAAAATATACCATTATAATAAACATTATTGTTATACATAGAATGTTTGACTGTAAAAGTTAATGGAGGGAGTAGCTTTCGGATTTTTAGTAACCGGATAAGTTGCGGCATGTGGCCTTCATTCTGTGATTTTGGCACACGCCTCTATTGTCCGTTCTAGGAATTAATAAGTCGCAATGGCGTCATTTTCGGCATTTGGTTGCCGATATCTAGAAGGCGAAGTTTTCTGTGTATTTTGTTCCCCTCCTATAAGAAAAATTTAATAACTGACACATATCTTTTTGCGAAAACATAAGTATGATGAGCTTCACAATTAAAAAATTGGCCAAATATATAAATATGTTATAAATGTATTTATATTATAGTGAATGTCTATCAAAATCTAATAAGATCTAGTTGATATCTATCAGAATTTGAAGTATCTGTCTTTTAATCAGAAACTAGAAGTATTTTTCCCTATAAGGAGTTTTATTCATTGTATTATCAATAAAGAAGTCTCTCTTTTCTCTCTCTATTTATTCTTGTTGTTCTTACGTTATATTTCATAACACGTTATCAACACGAGACTCTGCCAAATAAGGTGAAATTATAGATCATATGGGTTATTCAAGTAACGTCTATTAATTTGTTTTTACCTTTAAGTTTGATTCATAAACAAAGTAATCGTGCAAACAAAAGGTGTTAAGTCCCTTTGATTGCTTGTAAATGGAATTTTGGCAGCAAGGAAACAAAGTGTACATGGCCGTTGTGTTCCAAAATAAGTTTACTTGATTTTCTTGGAATTAGGCTATTAATTATTAGACGATTTCATATGAAATTGAAAGTTGTCAGATTATTTTTTTTGGTTTTCCATTCGGTGTCCAGTATCCGTATTGGAGTCCAAACAAGGTGAGATTATAAATCTAAAGGTAAGGTTAGTAATTCCTTATGTTATTTGTCTTTTGCTACTAATGATATAATTATTATTGGATTTGAGGAAAAATAATTGGTTTGGAACCATTTATATTTTAAATTTATTCCTCAAGAACAATATTATCAAAAGGGCTGATAATATATTGGTTTTAAGCCCCATCGATTTATGCCTAAGACGCCTTTATATGGGTAAAACGTTGAGTTTGAATCTCAATGCACCATATTGATGATATTATGACGGCTAAGGTAAAATAATGTGTTTTTAATGAAAATTCATGAAATATGTCCCATTGAATATGCTCCATTCCATGAAGTGAATGTGGTAGCAATATATGATAAGTTTGAAATATGACAACTTACTTCATTCTTGAAGTGTATGTGAATAATATGTCTGAAAGAAGACAAGTGGTTGAATGCACGAATATACGCGTGGAGGGATAATATGATAATGATCATCAAAAGTGATGATATTTTCACACGCATATTATATCATAAATTATGTTAGAGAAAAATTCTCTAGATCATATGTATGCTCGATTTGCTTCTGAAGTAACAATATCATAAAAGAGGCTACAAGTTATCAATTTTATAGGCTTAAGACATGATTATATTTCATTCATAAGAATGATAATTTTAATTGTTATAAGCATAGATCCATTTCCTGGGTAAATATGATGATATTTAGTAAAGCTTATCAATATAAATGTGGACTTGATTGTGATGGTATCACAACTCACCTCCGAAAGAGGCAGAATAACTGAGAAGAGTTATTTTAAAATCTACTTCTAAAGTAGTAAATCTGAAATTTATTCATGCAATAGTAAATCAAAAATTTACTAAAGTGAAAAATAAATGTCACGGTAAACTTGGAGTTTACTAGAGTAAAAGTTCATAAATTGATATGAACAATTGCGACATCCTAAAGATGTGAATATTAAGTATTAAATAATATTGAAGAATTCGAAAATTCTTGATGATATTTTAATATTGCTTGTTCTCATGATAAGTTGGTTGAACCAACTAATATTAGGATTTGATCCCTTAAAATCTGAAAAATATAAAGGGTGAATATGGATCCGTTCACCTATCATGTGATATGTTGAAAAGATGCATCAATAAAATGATCACATG
Source organism: Capsicum annuum (assembly GCF_002878395.1). Lineage (NCBI taxonomy): Eukaryota > Viridiplantae > Streptophyta > Magnoliopsida > Solanales > Solanaceae > Capsicum > Capsicum annuum. Next base: position 141,283,273 of record NC_061117.1, on the reverse strand, counting down.
TACATTCATTATCAACCTACAGTTTGACATTTATAAAGTTGCTTGCTCAATAAAATTGAGTTAAGAACATAACTTTCAGATTGTATAGTCAAGAGAATTCATCTTGGTGATGATGGTTTGGCATTGAATTCCTTTGATAAATAACTAAACCATTCCTAATGAGAACAAAGCTTCCTGTGTTGGTCTGAAATATTATATGTTGCATACAATAGCACTTGTATGCATTAGACCAGTAGATTATGATTATATCTTCCCTCTCAATTATTTCAAGGTCATGAACCAAATATTTCATCTAAAAATTTTTTGATGTGCGGTATACGATTAATGAATATATCTTGATGCACAAAGATGAATTTGTCAAAAAAGTAGAGGATGTATGTTAGTTTTCCTAAATAAGGGGGGATTATAAGAAGCTATGAAATATGTTAGGAATTATCATCAGATCCTCATTCAAAGGATAATTCAAGTCAAATACCGAAAGCATCTCATATTAAGCTCCAAGGGCTCCTATTTTTGTCCCAAAAGGACAAAGTCCATGCATACGTAAAATGTGGTAGACCAATCGGTTTCAAATGAAATAATCCTTGAAATGAATAAGGAGCGAATAATCATAATAAGAAGGCAATGTGCGCTTGAAGAGCCTATGGCATAATACTTCATGAAACCTTATAAGAGGTTCAGGTACCCAAAAATAATGAAGTAATGAGATCTCAAAATGTTATATCACATTGTGAACTGATACAAAATGAGAAATCGTCGATGATATCTTTGATACAATATTGACGTAATATTGTGAAAGATTACGAGGATCTGAATTCTACGTTAATTTAAGCATGCTTAGTAGAAACATTTATCAAGCGACATGAAAGGATGCGTCTTGGTAAGCGTAAAACTTATTTGATTTGCAGTCCAGACACTTGAAGATGTTACACATGAAATGTTGAATATTGTTACTTGACAAAATTTATATGAAAACTTCTTTAAGGATTCAAAATATAAAAGTTTCTGGGAAACTTATTGATAATCCTTATATTGTATAAGCTTATAGCTTGAAAATTATCGAAACTCTTGGAGAGTTTTCAAAGCAATAGATTATTTATTGAAATAAGAAATATACCGAATTAGATTGGTTTTGATATACCATATCTCAGTACAAGTGGTTCACTTATGGATCTTGCAAATACTATAAGGCCCGATATAGCCTTTTCAGTCAATTTGTTAGCAAGGTATATTTCTGCTCTTACTAGAAAACATCGGAATGGGATAAAACACATTTGCTTGTTTTATTACAAAGATTGTAGTCCCGATCTTATTGGTGATGTTGGGTACTTATCTGACCCGTATAAAGCTTGATCTCAAATAGGCTATGTGTTCATATGTGGTGGTACTGCCATATCTTGGAGATATACAAAGCATTCTATCGTAGCCACTTCATTGAATCATACTGAGATAATAGCTATTTGTGAAGCAAGCCGAGAATATGTATGGTTGAGGTCCATGATACATCTTATTTGAGAAAAATATGGTGTGAAATTTGACAATCTATCCATAATTTTATACAGAGCTAATACAACATACATAAAATATCTTAAGGGAGTTCATAAAAGGAGATAGAACGAAGAACACTTTATCAAAGTTTTTCTACATACGTGAGCTACAAAAGTATGGTGATATTAACATGCAACACATTCGTTCAAGTGACAATGTGGCTGATTTATTCACCAAGTCTCCACCAATTGTGACTTTCAAGAAGATAGTGCATAAGATTGGGATGTAATTGTTCAAGGATATTCTCATTAGGGGGAGTTAATACGCGTTGTACTCTTTTTTCCTTACGAGGTTTTATCCCACTGGGTTTTCCTTGTAAGGTTTTTAATAAGGCAGCCTATATGCATATTGTTAGAGATGTGTACTCTTTTTTCTTCACTAAATTTTTTTCCCACTGGGTTTTTTCTAGCAAGGTTTTAACGAGGTACATTTATCTATCTAGACATTCAAGGGGGTGTGTTATAAATGTATTTATATTATAGTGAATGTCTATCAAGATCTAATAAGATCTAATTGATATCTATCAGGATTTAAAGTATCTATCTTTTAGTCAAAAACTAGAAGTATTTTCCCCTATAAATAGAGGGGTTTTATTCATTGTATTATCAATCAAGATGATTTCTCATCCTTCTAGAGAAATAAAGAAGTCCCTCATTCTCTCTGTATTTATTCTTGTTGTTCTTACTTTATATTTTATAACAAAATAAATATTTTAATTTGACTTTTACTCATAATTGAACATTCTAATAGTATTCGAATGAATTCACTAATTTTTTATTTAATTTTTATTTATAGTTATAAAATTTATCAAATTATGTATAAGTAACTTATGAACCTGGTAATTACTTCTTTCATTATAGTATAGGGGTCTTTTTGAAAAATCACATGTAATTGGAACTGATATAATTATTAAGATAGTAATTGCTAGCCTAAAAATTATGATGATCTGTTTGTTTTTCAAAATATAATTACAGTGTAATTACAAGTGTATTGTTTGGTTGCAAGTATAATTATATGGTTATATTATATTTTTAAAATAAAATTTAATTATCAAAAACTAAAAAGTTATGTTCGACAAATAAAGATCATCATGAGGGTGTTTGGGTTAGCTTATAATTTGGTCAAAATGGTTTTTAAGCCATTTTTTTTGCTTTTGAAAATGTTCGACAATTTTTATAATTGCTTAAAAAAAGTTAATTTTGGGTTTTTTTAAGCCAAAAGCTAGAAGTTGACCACTCCTTACTTTTTTTTTAGTTTATAATTCATTGAAAGTTGACCAAATAAATGACTTTTGTATCCCTTATAATTTTCACTTATTCCAAAATTATCCTCTTGTAGACCTTATAATTTTCACTTATAACATTCACAGTCTATAGCAATTTTTATAACAATTAACTTTTTTTAATTCAATTTTTTATATTACTAGTTTAGGTATACATGTCTTGCGCGTGTACCTCACTTTAATGAGTTCAAACATTACATTAAATATGATATTTATTTAAATAATAAAGATGGATATAATAATTAAATTTAATATCTTTTGAGTATGTAAAGATGGAGAATTTATTTATTAAACCTAATCTTTATCAAAAATATTTTTAAAAATCTATCGATATTCATCGACCATCTGTAAATTGCAACAAACAATACAATGATAGAGACATCAAAATAATATAATTAAATCTAATCTTTACAGACAAAATTTTTTTCAAAGTCGTCCGTCACTCATCTACCACCTGTAAACAATAACAAAATAATACAATTATAGAGATATCAAAATAATACAACTAAGTATAACCTTTACATAAAAAAAAATTCTCAAAGACGATCAACATTTATCTATCACCTGTAAATTGCAACAAAATAATACAATTAATGTGATATCAAAACACTGCAATTAAACTTAAATTTTACACATAAAAAATTCTCAAAGTCGATCGAGATTCACCTACGAACTGTAAACTACCACAAAATAACAAACTAAAAAGAGTTGTTACAATAATACAATTAAATCTAACCTTTATCAAAAATAATTTTTCAAAGTTGACCCACATTCATCTAATATCTGTAAATTAAAATAAAACAATAAGATAATAAAGATATCAAAATAATACAATTAAACCTAACTTTTATACAAGAAAATTCTTCAAAGCCAATCGATATTCATCTACGACCTGTAAACTATAAAAAAAATTAATAGTGATCACAAAGTTTTGATTTTTATCCAACTAATTCTTGTCTGAGCGAAAATTTTGGTCCTAAAGAATAATTTTGAATGAAAACAAAGAAGATATACACACACACACACACACACACACACGCACACACACACACACATGTTGAATTCTATTATGCTGGCAAAATCAGTGAAGAAGTTGAGGGTTAGAAAATCAAACATCCACCAATCTCGACCTGCAATCGAATCAAGTTAGATGAGCATCAAACATATTCTCCCAATAGGCAAACCGGTTTGTTCTCTAGTTTAACGGGCATCTCAACATTTGTAGAAGTATTTCCTTAATAGAGTCTTATTTTAGGAATATTTTTCTAATTAAATAGTAGAAAAGAAAATATTAATTAATTCTCCTACCATATATTTTAGGAGTCCCATATATTTTAGGAGGTCTACTAGAAAGAAAATATTAATTAATTCTCCTACCATATATTTTAGGAGTCCCATGTATTTTAGGAAGTCTAGTTAATATAATAAAAAATAATCAAATATAAATTAAAAAATAGTGAAAAAATAATTTTGTCTAAAGAAGAGTCTTTTAATGAAGGGTAAAAAGTTCAAATCACTTTTCTATGGGTCTTCACACTTTTAATATATTTCATATAGACATAGATTATAGATATTAAATTATATTTCTTGTAACAATATGTATTTTACTAAAATAATTAATAAAATTCAAACAAACGATATTATTATAAAAAAAAATTTAAGTATACGTAGTAGCTTGCTGGCAGTGTATACTATTTATGTGCTGTATTTTTGTTTGTTTGTTTGTTTTTTCCTTTTCAAGAAAACCTATTTTTTATCTAAAAAAAATTGATAAACCTATTTTTTATAGAAATTTTTTTTATCTTAACTATTTTTAATTCAAAATTCTAATTTCATCCCTGATAAGAAAAAGTGTGAATTTAAATTAATAAGGTTTCAAAATAAATATCGAGCATTAAATAATTCAATTTTTTCTAAAAAAATTTTAGTTCAATTTTTTCTAAAAAACTTTTAGTGCACAAATTTAATAGTCATTAATGAAAATATTATATTATATTATATTTTATATATATATATATATATATATATTGAAACTGAATTGAAAATATATATATTAATTTTAATTTGAATCATTTTAGAAATAAAAATTAATAATGATTAACTCTATATATTGTTAACAGCTTTAAGGGTATTTAAGTGCTTAACAATACTTATTTACCAAACACATCAACAACTTTTTTTTAGTTTCAACACTTTTATCCAAACACGTAACTGCTTATTTTTAAAATAAGTTCAACACTTTTAAAGAACATTTTAAAAGTCACTTTTTTCATCCTATCCAAACGGGCCCTATATATGATAGTAAATGGTATATATTATCTTTCAAAAATATATTAATCTATAAACATATGTTCTTAATTAATATTATAAAAAAATAATTGATTTATGTTTTTAAATTACTAATTTAATTCAATTAATCATAAAAATTAAAATTATATGATTTTTAAGAAAATATTATTATAAATAAATGTCAAAAAATTATTAAACACTCAACAAAAGATAATCTATCAATTCTAACTAAAAAAATGAATGAATTGCAACGTGAAATATCAAGTCAAAACCAGTAAAATAAATAATTTAGAACTGAAAATATAACATAAGTTCAAGATTCAAAACTCAAAAAGTTAACACAATATTCTTATTTCAAATTTAAATATAATGTACATAATATGATTCATAAAAAAGGAAAATGTAATGCTATAGCTTTATCCAACAATGAATTATACTTTAATTTAAAAATTAGAATACTAACAAAATTATGCCAAATGATAAAATAAACATAAAATAAATAAAAATAAATAATACGAACAATTGCATGAAAGCGCAAGAAGTAAAAATTTAAAAATGAGAAGAAAATGAAATATAAATAATAAAAATAAAAAATATTAGAATCATAAAAATAAAAGGAATTTAAAACAATAGAAAAAAAAATAAACGAAAAAAATAGAAACAAAAAGAAAAAACTAAAAAGTAACCGGTTTGTAATTACACCATGTAATTAGTAGCAATTTACAGTTCCCACTGTGAATTTGGAGAGTGTAATTACTAGAAAATTACATGCTATAACCCCAATAGTGGGTGACTTTGGATTTTTGATCCAGTAAGAAAAGTCTTTAAAGACTAGTTTTTCTTCCCCTTTTTAGTATAGTACAAATATAATCTTGCCCTCTACACCTCAAATATTTTTAAACTTTTCATATTCATTTGTCTCTCAAATTCTATTTTTATTTTTATTATTTTCAATTTTATTATTTTTTCCTTTAATTTTATTTTCATGTTTTAATTCATTTGTCTCAACCTTTATTTTTTTCTCTTTTTTTTTTCTCAAACATTATCTATTTCTTCATTTTTTAAAATTTATTTGTTTCAATTTTTGTTTTTCTTTTATTTTTGGTTTATCATTTCTCTTTTGTCCTTTCATTTTTCTCAAACTTTAATTTTATTTTTTTCTCTCATTTTTATTTTTCTCAAATTTTTTTCAATTCTTCATTTTTTTCTTAATCTTTATTTTTTTTTTTGCCTTTTTTTCTCAATTTTTTCTATTTCTCTATTTTGTTTGATCATTTGTTTCTTTTTTCTCAACTTCTATTATATTTTGTAATAAATAAAAAATTGGATAATCCGCTAAGGAATCTTCTTTTTTTGACATCAAAGCAAATTTAAGGGCATGAATTGTTGTTAGAAAGCTCTTTGAGATAAGTTTTTCTTCTAAGACAAAAATTATCGAACAACTCATAAATCAAGGCACAATGTGGTAGTGTCAAGTCTTACTTGTGGAGCATAACTTGTTGTTTGAAAATTCTGGAGTTAAGTCTTGCTTAGAACATCTCATAAATAAAAAAATAATGTGGTAGTGTCACACTTGTTCATTGGGCGTAACTTGTTCTTTTGGGAGGTTCTTGGGCTAAGTTTTGTCTTAGAGACAATACTAATAGAGCATCACATAAATCAAGACACAATATGATAGTGTCAACTCTTGCCCATGAGGCGTAACTTGTCGGCTAAGTCTTGCCTCTAAGGCAAAAGTTATAGAATATCTCATAAATCATGATATGATGTGGTAGTATCAACTCTAGCTCATGGGGCGTAACTTGTTGTTTGAAATTCCTTGGACTAATTCGAGCCTCTAATGTAAGAGTTATAAAGCATCTAAAAAATCAAGACATAATATGGCAGTGTCAACTCTTACCCATGGGCATAACTTGTTGTTTAAAAGTCCTAGATTTATAAAACATCTTATAAATCAAGACACAATATAGTAGTGTTAAATTTTGTCCATGGTGTGTAACTTGTTGTTTAAAAGTCCTTGGGCTAAGTGTTATCTTTAAAGCAAGAGTTATAGAACATCTTATTAATCAAAACATAATGTGATAGTGTCAACTCTTACCCATGAGACATAACTTGTTATTTGAAAGTCCTTGGGTTAAGTCTGTCTCTAAGGTAAGAGTTATAGAATATCTCATAAATCAAAACACAATGTGGTAATGTCAACTCTTGCCCATAGGACATAACTTGCTACTTGAAAGTCCTTGGTCTTAGTCTTGCCTCTAAGGGAAGAGTTACAAAATATCTCATAAATTAATACACAATGTGGTGGTGTCAACTCTTGTCCGTGGGGCATAACTTATTGTTTGATGGTCCTTAGGTCGAGTCTTACCTCTAAGACAAGTTTATAGAGCATTTCATAAGTAAAAAACACAATGTGTCAATGTTGACTCTTGCCCAATATACGTAAATTATTTGAAAATTCTTGGGATAAGTCATGCCTTTAAGGAGAGAATTGTAGAACATCTTATAAATAAAGACATAACGTGATAGTGTCAAATCTTGCCCATGAGGCATAATTTATTATTTAAAAGTCCTTGAGCAAGTCTTGCCTCTAAGACAAGAGTTGTAGAACATCTCATAAATAATTCAAAAATGTGGTAGTGTCAACTCTTGTCCGTGGGGCATAATTTGTAGTTTGAAAGTTCTTGAGCTAAGTCTTGTCTCTAAGGCAATAGTTTTAGAACATCTCACAAATAAAAATATAACATGGTAGAGTCAACTCTTGCCCGTGGAGCATAATTTGTAGTTTGAAAGTCCTTGAGCTAAGTCTTGCCTCTAAGACAATAGTTGTAGAACATCTCATAATGAAAACATAACGTGGTAGAGTCAACTCTTGCTCGTGGGGCATAATTTATAATTTGAAAGTCTTTGAGCTAAGTCTTTCCTCTAAGGCAAAATTTGTAGAACATCTCATGAATGAAAATATAATGTAGTAGAGTCAACTCTTGCTCGTGGGGCATACTTTGTTGTTTGAAAGTCCTTGATCTAAGTCTTGTCTCTAAGGCAATAGCTTTAGAACATCTCATAAATAAAAACATAATGTGGTAGAGTCAACTCTTGCCCATGGGGCATAATTTGTTGTTTAAAAGTCCTTGAGCTAAGTTTTATCTCTAAGACAATAGTTGTAGAATATCTCATAAATGAAAACATAACGTGATAGAGTCAACTCTTGCCCGCAGGGCATAATTTGTAGTTTGAAAGTCCCTGAGCTAAGTCTTGCCTCTATGTAAGACCCCACAAATTTTCCTAGTCGTTAAAATTCTTTAAAGCATGTCAAAGGAAGCTTCACACTTAGAAATGTGATGAAAATTTGGCTAAGTGTTGGAACTTCTTCATTTCATAAGCCTTCGAACTTTGATGATTTATTTCATGACCTTCCTATAATACCCCATATTTATATCTAGCTTCGATTCATCCCTAGAACATCAAAGATCTTGCTTCATGAATGAATACCTATTTATTCCCTATGTTATTCTCAAGATTTTGACTTTTTATCATGTGAAAAATTGAATAAGATTTCCATCGATACCAAATTCGCTCAAATCCAACACTCGAGCGAAGAGTTAGAGCCATTTTAGTAAGGAGTGTACCACCTGGTACTTTAGCACATTGCGGAGTCAGCCAAAATGGCAATCGTCAAAATCTAGTGAGCCTCTGCGATTAGGGCGCGTCGCGCCAAGGCTTAATTTCAGAATTGTCAAATTTCATTGCACCAACGCGATTCCACCGCATCGCGGTGCCATTCCAGTTCACAACCAAGGTGGCAATATGATTTTCACCGCGTCGCGCTGCCAGCCAGTTTTCCAGTCTTCCACTTTCCAGTGTGCTGGTGTGATTTCACCGCGTCGCGCCAGCTTAAGAAATTGGGATTTTCAGATTTCGTTATTTAATTTCAGGGGCTGTTTGGTAAATTCCTAAAAAAACCCCAAATCAGCCTATACACGACATTAAACCCCTAAAAGAGCTATTATCTCATTGTTTACTCATATCTCTCAAGAAATAAATCACTCTCTCTCAAAGATAGAAAACCCTAGCCCCAAGTTTTAAAAGTAATCTTAAGAATCCCTCCAAGAGTCTTCAAGAACTTTAAGAATCTAGATTTCCAGGTATGTTAGATGTTGATTCTTAGGTTCCTTCCACCCAAGAAGTTCAAGAATCCTTTTCTAAATTCAAAGATTATATATTTATGAGTTTTCATGATTTATGTGAATTGAAATTGAAGTTCATGTTATTATTGAGTTTTAATTCATGTTTTGTTTACAAAGTTTCAAGTTTTGATCCTAGTATGTGATGTTTATGATAAACCCCTTCAAGATTCATATTGATTCATGTAACCATGTTAATTAGGTGTATTGAATAAAGTATGCTCCCTATATGTTTGATAAAATGCTTATGTGAAGGAAATAGAGTCATTATAGCATGTTGACAAGAATTCCCCAATTGTGTATAAGTTAATGCATGCCAAGTATTTGTTGAAAGGCCTTAGTGAATGAATTATGATATGTTGCATACATTCCTACTCATGTGCACTCCTTATTGAATAAATTATGAGATAATAGTATGGACTCCCTATACATTTACATGTTTAAGACTTCTAAGTGCTTGAAGAGATGCTTCATTGATTGTGTTGTGAATGATAGCCTATTGCCATGTTACGTACGAGTTATCCTGTCTTGTATTAATTATGTTATCGATTCCTGGGGTTATTTATACCTGACAAATTAGCTGCTTGTCTAGAGCCAGTGTCAGTTTTATGATAATCTCAGTCATGCCATGATTAGTAGTACTCTCAGACAGTCCTAAAATTTAGGAAATTTTCATAATCTCAGTATCAGTAGCATTCTAGCTTCAGTTCAGTAATTAATTTAGAACTCAGAGGTATTCTGTCAGTCAACGAAACTCAGTGAACTCAACCTAGCTCAGTTAATCAGTACGATCAGTAACAGATTCAGCTCAGTCTAGTATAGTCTAAGAATCAATTCAGAGTCTTTCAGTTGGGAGTAGAATTCAACACCGAGCGAACCTAGGGATGGGGGCTCACCCGTTAGATAGGATTGAGATCCCTAGAAGCAATCCCTATGTTCCAGAACTACGTAGCTAATGTAGGAATGAGATGTCACCCGTTAGATAGGACTGACATACTCGGGGATCACCCGCTAGTACAGGACTGATCTGAGGGTCACCCATTAGATTAGAAATGACTCCATAGTAGGTTTCTTCACCCGTGGCATGGTAATGATACCCTTTTATTCGGGGTTACAGATTGGACCCCACTAGTTCAGATTCAGGGCATATCGGTTAGATGACTACCTCCCACAGACTCAGCTTCAGAATCAGTCTCAGTAAAAGAACTCAGCTCAGTAGCACAGATTCAGGACTATTAGATACAGTCACTCAATAGTATTATTAATGGATTTAGAGATCATCCGCTAGATAGGACTGATCTCAGATTTAGTCAAGTAGTATCAGTATTAGTACCATTAGATTCAGAGATCACCCGCTAGATAGGACTGATGTCAAAATTAGTTAATCATCTTCATTATCAGTATATTCCGAGATCACCCGCTAGCTAAGACTGATCTCAACCTTAGTCAATCAAATATCAGTATTAGTTGACTCAGTTATCAGAAATCCAATTATTATAATTCGGTATTCAGTGTTCCTACGATTTCAGTTATAGTTTATGCATTTATGCATGTATCCTCATTCAGTATACTCAAATTATTTAGTCAGTATTATTCATGCATATGAACCCCTGCATTTAGCCTTACGTCCTCCAGCATACCAGTACATTCCATCATACCGACACATACTTTTCTGCGCTATGGTGTTTTATACCATAGGTTCAGAAGCATGAGATCCAAAGCACCCTTAGTAGTTCAGATTCAGTCAGCAGCAGTAGACATAGCAGCGAGTCCTCATCATTCGAGGATAATCTTTATTTTATTATTGCACTAGATTTAGTATTATAGTAGATGGAGTTAGTTGGGGACCTGTCCTATCAACTCTATGGTGCAGACAGTTTAAAGGCTTTTAGTCAGATGTATCAGTATTCAGTTTTCAGTTGTATTTAAGATATTTGAACTTTATGGCAAGTTTTCCGCTAGTTTTTGTATTTTTATAGTGTATTATTCAGTGCTCAGTTAAGGGTTAGCTTGTGGTCCTTCAGGATTATGAGCATCGTATAGCATCTTGGGTACCAGACTCGGGGCGTTACAAACTTGGTATCAGAGCGTAAGGTTCAATAGTGTCCTATAAAGTCTGAAAGTTATATCTAGTAGAGTCTTGTGCATGGGTGTGTTATGCGCCACATTTATGTACAGGAGGTTATAAGATGTTTTAGAAACAGTTTCCCTTCTTTCAGTATTTGTGTCATGCTAGTGAGCATGAGATTAAGTTACTTCTCAGTCTAATCCATCTCTTCCTTTCATTTACAGAGTATGCCTCCTCACAAAGGTAATGCCCATAGGAATAATAACCAGCCACCTCAGTCGACAGATCTTTTGAATGAAAATGTGTCACATGCAGAGTTTTGGGCAGCTTTTCAGGCACTAGCCCAAGCTGTTACAATTAATGTTCAAGGTAACCTTTAGGCTGCAGCCCCACCTCAACAAGATGGGGGTCTAGCTGCAGCCAGAATCAAAGACTTTATGAGAATGAACCCGTCAGAATTTTATGGGTCGAAGGAAGATGAGGACCCACAACTTTATCTTGATGAGGTGAAGAAGATCACCCAGGTTATGAATGTGTCTGAGGAGAAGAGTGTAGAGTTGGCATTCTATAGGTTGAAAGATGTTGCTTATGACTGGGTAGTGATGTGAAGGAAGAGTAGAGGGGAGGATGCAGCTCCCATGACTTGGCAGATATTTTAGGAAACATTCTTAGATAAGTTTTTCCCACTAGAGATGAGAGAAGATAATATAGAAGAGTTCATGAACCTGAGGCTAGGCTCCATGAAAGTGAAGGAGTATTGCCTCAAGTTCAACCAGTTTACCCATAGTTAAGTTCAGGAATGGATGTCAGTCATGATGGGGCGCTAGGCTCCAAATCCTAGGGTAGTGTGAGAAGTAAGCGTACCTATCCGTTGTGTGAAGAATGTGGTGAGAACAGGTAGTGAGGTATGTTTTGGATGTGGTAAGCCAGGCCACAGGATGCATGAGTATAGAGTGCTAGCTCAGAAGGGTAAAAAATTGTGTCAGCAGAGCGCCACTCCCAGTACCACTAGTGGTCAGCGTCAGAATAGTTTTTTTTTTCACTTCAGACCCGTCATGATCTAAAAAATTTCCCCTAGTATAGATTCAGGTTCGTTATAAGTCCTTCATATTTATGATATGCTTTGTTAGATCATTTGCTCCCATTTGAGCTTAAGTTTTTAGCATGCGTTGGTTAGTAAAGCCAACAAGTCAGTTTAGCAGTCAGATAGTCAGATCCGTATAGTTTGTTTTCTCATCTTTTCATCTAGTCATGCTATCAGAAATCTCAAGAATGTAACTATTCCAAGATAGAAAGTCCAGTAGTTATAAGATCAACTCAGTTCATGAGTCATGCATTAGTTTCAGGTCCCAGATGTTTAGTTGTGATCCAATTTATAGGTGCCTTATGCATCGCCATATTTTTCCTCAAGTGTCTCAGTGAAGTAAGCCTTCTTAGAGGGGCATAGTGTCCCAAGGGAGAGATACCCTATATTTTCTTGATGCTTTCATGTCCTTGAACCCATTCAGTTGTATGTTCAGATATTCCTTACAAAGTTAGTATTAGTTATCATTGCATATTCAGTCATGCAATGACAAATCAACTCATTCAGATAACCATGCATTAGATATGTATGTTCAATATGAAATCTCAGTATATCAATAGTTGTAGTCATATAGTTATGTTTCAGATGCTCATGTCCATTAATTAAGTTTAGCCTGCTAGTATTCTCAACATAATCAGTCTCATTCAAGGATGAATGTTCCCAAGGGGGAGATATTATAATACCTCATATTTCTATCTAGCTTTGATTCGTCCCTAGAACATCAAAGATCTTGCTTCATAGATGAATACCTTTTTATTCCCTATGGTATTTTCAAGATTTTGACTTTTAATCTCATGAAAAATTGAATAAGCTTTCAATCGATACCAAATTCTCCCAAATCCGACACTCATATGAAGAGTTAGAGCCATTTTAGTAAGACAGCGTACCACCTAGTACTTTAGCGCGTCGCGGAGCCAGCCAAAATGGCAATCGTCAAAATCTAGTGAGCCTCTGTGATTAGGTCGCATCACGTTAAGGTTTAATTGCAGAATTATCAAATTCCTGTGCACCAACGTGATTCCACCGCATCACGGTGTCATTCCAGTTCGCAACCAAGGTGGCAACACGATTTCCACCGCATCGCACCGCCAGCTAGTTTTCCAGTCATCCACTTTCAAGTGAGCTGGCTCAATTTCACCGCGTTATGCTAGCATGAGAAATTGGAATTTTCAGATTTCATTATTTAATTTCAGGAGCTATTTGGTAAATTCCTAAAAAAAACCCCAAATCAGCCTATACACGACATTAAACCCCTAAAAGACCTATTATCTTATTGTTTACTCGCATCTCTCAAGAAATAAATTACACTCTCTCAAAGATAGAAAACCCTAGCCCCAAGTTTCAAAAGCAATCTCAAGAATCCCTCCAAGAGTCTTCAACAACTTTAAGAATCTAGATTTCCAGGTATGTTAGATGTTGATTCTTGGGTTCCTTCCACCCAAGAAGTTCAAGAATCCTTTTCTAAATTCAAAGATTATATATTTATGAGTTTTCATGATTCATGTGAATTGAAATTGAAGTTTTTGTTGTTATTGAGTTTTAATTCATGTTTTATTTACAAAGTTCCAAGTTTTGATCCTAGTATGTGATGTTTATGTGATGTTCATGATAAACCCCTTCAAGATGCATGTTGATTGATGTAACTATGTTAATTAGGTGTATTAATAAATTATGCTCCCCATATGTTTGATAAAATACTTATGTGAAGGAAATAGAGTCATTATGGCATGTTGACAAGAAATCCCCAATTGTGTATAAGTTAATGCATGCCAAGTGTTTGTTGAAAGGCCTTAGTGAATGAATTATGATATGTTGCATGCATTCCTGCTCATGTGCATTCCTTATTGAATAAATTATAAGATAATAGTATGCACCCCCTATACATTTACATGTTTAAGACTCCCAAGTGCTTGAAGAGATGCTTCATTGATTGTGTTGTGAATGATAGCCTATTGCCATGTTATGTACGAGTTATCCTGTCTTGTATTATTTATGTTAACGAGTCCTGGAGGTATTTATACCCGACAAATTTGTTGCTTATCTAGAGCCAGTGTCAGTTTCATGATAATCTCAATTATGCCATGATTAGTAGTACTATCAGTCAGTTACTGAACTCAGTAGAACTTAGACAGTTACAAAACTTAGGAAATCTCAGTAATCTCAGTATCGGTAGCATTCCAGTTTCAGTTCAATAATCAATTCAGAACTCAGTAATATTCCATCAGTCAACAGAACTCAGTGAATTCAGTTTAGCTCAGTCAAACAAGTACGATCAGTAATAGTTCAGTCAAGCCTAGTATGAATTAGTAATTAGTTCAGTGTCTTTTAGTTGGGAATATAATTCAGCATCGAGAGAACCTAGTGATGGAGGCTCACCCACTAGATAGGACTGAGGTCCCTAGATGCAATCCCTAAGTTCCAGAACTACGTAGCCAATGTAGGCATGAGATGTCACCCGTTAGACATGACTAACATACTTGGGGATCACCCGCTAGTACAAAACTGATCTCAAGGGTCACTTACTAGATTAGGACTGACTCCATAGCAATTGTCTTTACTCATGGCATGGTACTGACACCCTTCCAGCTGGGGTTAAAGGTTGGACCCCACTAGTTCAGATTTGGAGCATGTCGGTTAGATGATTACCTCCCACAATCTCAGCTTTAAAATCAGTTTCAGTAAAAGAACTCAGCTCAGTAGCACAAATTCAGGACTGTTAGATACAATCACTCATTAGTATTATCAATGGATTTAGAGATCACCCACTAGATAGGACTTATCTTAGATTTAGTCAAGCAGTATCAATATCAGTACCATCAGATTCAGAGATCACCAGCTAATAGGACTGATCTCAGATTTAGTTAATCATCTTCATTATCAGTATATTCAGAGATCACCTGCTAGATAGGACTGATCTCAACATCAGTCAATCAGATATCAGTATCAGTAGACTCAGTTATCAGAAATCCAATTATTAGAATTCGATATTTAGAGTTCCTACGATTTTAGTTATAGTT
Source organism: Capsicum annuum (assembly GCF_002878395.1). NCBI lineage: Eukaryota > Viridiplantae > Streptophyta > Magnoliopsida > Solanales > Solanaceae > Capsicum > Capsicum annuum. Next base: position 141,267,801 of record NC_061117.1, on the reverse strand, counting down.
TGTGCATTCATGCATGTATCCTCATTCAGTATACTTAGATTATTTAGTTAGTATTGTTCATGCATATGAACCCCTAAATTTAGCCTTACCTCATCTAACACACCAGTACATTCCATCATATTGACGCATACTTTTTTGCGCTATGGTGTTTTATACCATAGGTTCAGAAGCACGAGATCCAAAGCACCCTTAGCAGTTGAGATTTAGTCAGCAGCAGTAGACGTAGCAGTGAATCCTCATCATTCGAGGATAATCTTTATTTTATTATTTTATTAGATTTAGTATTTTAGTAGGCGGAGTTAGTTGGGGACCTGTCCCATCAACTCCACTGTGTAGACAATTTTGAGGCTTTCAGACGATGTATCAGTATTTATTTTTCAGTTGTATTTTAGATATTTGAACTTTATGGCAAGTTTTTCATATTTTTACAGTATATTATTTAGTGCTCAGTTACAGATATCAGTTAAGGGTTAGCTTATGGTCCGTCGAGATTATGAGCATCGTGTAGCGTCTAGGGTACCAAACTCAAGGCGTTACACTTCTTGACCTTTGGCAGTTGATATTTTTGTTAATTTATGATTCAGAATGTCAATAGGGGTTCCTGGATAAGTTTTGGATTTTTTAAATCTCATTTAGACCATGTTTGGGGTCTCAAAATAGTAGACCAACGCGATCGTAGCGCACCACATCACCTATTGCATTGGTTAACATTGTTGCAGGCTGCCACAGTCAAAAGTACTAAGGCTCGACACGATCTTCATGATATGCTTTGTTTGATATCTTGCTCTCATTTGAGCTTAAGTTTTCAGCATGAGTTAGTTAATAAGGCCAGCCATTCAGTTTAGCAGTCAGATAGTTAAATTCATATAGTTTGTTTTTCTGTCTTTCCATCTAGACATATTATCAAAATATCTTAGGAGTGTAGCTATTCCAAGATAGAGCATCCAAGTAGTTCCGAGTTCAACTTAGTTCATGAGTCGTGCATTAGTTTCAGATCCCAGATGTTCAGTCATGATCCAGCTCGTAGGTGCCTTATGTATTGCCACAATTTTCCTCAAGGGTCTCAGTGAAGTAAGCATTCTTAGAGGGACATAGTGTCCTAAGGAGGAGATACCCTATAATTTCCCGATGCTTTCATGACCTTAAACCCATTCAGTTTCATGCTCAGATTTTTCCCCACAAACTTAATATCAGTTATCATTGCATACTCAGTCATGTATTCAAGAGTCAGTTCAGTGAGATATTCATCCATTAGATATGCATGTTCAGTAGAAGAAGCTCAATCTTATCAATAATTTCAGTCATGGTTTCATGAGAATCAACTCAATCAGATATCCATACATCAGATATGCATGTTCAGTATGAGATTTCAGAATATTAGTAGTTTCAGTCATATAGTCATGTTTCAGATATTCACGTCCCTTAAGTAAGTTTAGTCTATCAGTAATCTCAGCCTATTCAGTCCCATTCAAGGATGAATATTCCCAAAGGGGAGATATTGTAAGACCCCACAAATTTTCCTAGTCGTTAAAACTCTTTAAAGTATGTCAAGGGAAGCTTCATACTTATAAAATTTGGCTAAGTATTGGAACTTCTTCATTTCATAAGCCTTTGAACTTTGATGATTTATTTCATGACCTTCCCAACCTTCGGTAGTTGATATTTTAGCTAATTTATGATCCAGAATATCAATAGGGGTTCCCGGATAAGTTTTGGATTTTTTGGACCTCATTTAGACCACGTTTGGGGTCTTAAAACAGTAGACCAATGCGATCTTAGCGCGCCGCGTCGCCTATCGCGTTGGTTAACATTGTTGCAGGCTGCCAGAGTCAAAAGTACTGAGGCTCAACGTGATCATGATGCGATGCGTCGAGTATCGCGTTGATGCCATCGATGTGCCGCGTTAACCAGCGCATTGGTACCCAGTTTTCTAGTCATTAAAATAGCCGCGACCCCAGGGTTATTTCAATATTTTTCCTACTCTTATATAACCCTAAAATATGTGATTCGGCCATATTTCACCCAAACTATTGTGGGTTCTCTCAATTTCTCTCAAGAACAAGTTTAGGGTTTCCAATTGAAGATTCAAATTCAAGAAAATTCTACCGTCAATCTTTGTAAAATTAAGAACTAAGGTATCTTAGATATGGATTCTTGGGTTATTTTCACCCAAGAAGTTCAAGAATCCTTTTCTAAATTCAAAGATTATATATTTATGATTTTTCATGATTCATGTGAATTGAAATTGAAGTTCACGTTGTTATTGAGTTTTAATTCATGTTTTGTTTACAAAGTTCCAAGCTTTGATTCTAGTATGTGATATTTATGTGATGTTCATGATAAACCCCTTCAAGATGCATGTTAATTGATGTAACCATGTTAATTAGGTGTATTGAAAAAAGTATGCTCCCCATATGTTTGATAAAATGCTTATGTGAAGGAAATAGAGTCATTATAACATGTTGACAAGAAATCCCCAATTATGTATAAGTTAATGCATGACAAGTGTTTGTTGAAAGGCCTTAGTGAATGAATTATGATATGTTTCATGCATTCCTACTCATGCGCATTCCTTATTGAATGAATTATGAGATAATAGTATGCACTCCCTATACATTTACATGTTTAAGACTCCCAAGTGATTGAAGAGATGCCTTATTGATTGTGTTGTGAATGATAGCCTATTGCCATGTTATGTATAAGTTGTCCTGTCTTGTATTATTTATGTTGACGAGTCCTGGGGGTATTTATACCCGACAAATTAGTTGCTTATCTAGAGCTAGTATCAGTTTTATGATAATCTCAGTTATGCCATGATTAGTAGTACTATCAGTTGGTTATAGAACTCAGTATAACTCAGACAGTTACAGAACTTAGGAAATTTCAGTAATCTCAGTATCAGTAGCATTCCAGCTTCAGTTCAATAATCAATTCAGAACTCAATAATATTCCGTCAGTCAACGAAACTCAATGAATTTAGTTTAGCTTAGTCAAACAAGTACAATCAGTAATAGTTCAGTCAAGCCTAGTATAAATTAGTAATTAGTTCAGTGTATTTCAGTTGGGAGTAGAATTCAGCATCGAGCGAACCTAGGGATGGGGGCTCACCCGCTAGATAGGACTGAGGTCCCTATAAGTAATCCCTAAGTTCTAGAACTATGTAGCCAGTGTAGGTATAAGATGTCACCCATTAGGTAGGACTGACATACTCGGGGATCACCCGCTAGTACAGGACTGACCTCAGGGGTCATCCGCTAGATTAGGACTGACTCCTTCGAATTTATCTTTAGCCGTGGTACGGTATTGACACCCTTCCAGCTGTGGTTATAGGTTGGACCCAACTAGTTTAGATTTGAGGCATGTCGGTTAGATAACTACCTCCTACAGTCTCAGCTTTAGAATCAGTCTCAGTAAAAGAACTCAGCTCAGTAGCACAGATTCAGGATTGTTAGATACAGTCACTCATTAGTATTATCAATGGATTTAGAGATCACTCGATAGATAGGACTGATCTTAGATTTAGTCAAGCAGTATCAGTATCAGTACCAATAGATTCAGAGATCACCCGTTAGATAGGACTGATCTCAAATACAGTCAATTAGTATCAAGTACCATTAGATTCAGAGATCACCTGCTAGATAGGATTGATCTCAGATTCAGTTAATCATCTTCATTATCATTATATTCAGAGATCACCTGCTAGATATGAATGATCTCAACATCAGTCAATCAGATATCAGTATCAGTCGACTCAATTATCAGAAATCCAGTTATTAGAATTCAATATTTAGAGTTTCTACGATTTTAGTTATAGTTTGTGCATTCATGCATGTATCCTCATTTAGTATACTCAGATTATTTAGTTAGTATTGTTCTTGCATATGAACCCCTATATTTAGCCTTACCTCATCTAACACACCAGTACATTCCATCGTACTGACGCATACTTTTTTGTGCTATGGTGTTTTATACCATAGGTTCAGAAGCACGAGATCTAGAGCACCTTTAGCAGTTGAGATTCAGTCAGCAGCAGTAGACGTAGCAGTGAGTCCTCATCATTCAAGGATAATTTTTATTTTACTATTGCACTAGATTCAGTATTTTATTAGGCGGAGTTAGTTGGGGACCTGTCCTACCAACTCCACAGTCCAGAGAGTTTAGAAGCTTTTCAGACAGATGTATTAGTATTCAGTTTTCAGTTGTATTTCAGATATTTGAACCTTATGGCAAGTGTATTATTTAGTGATCAGTTACAAATATCAGTCAAGAGTTAGCTTGTGATCCTTTGGGATTATGAGCACCGTGTAGCGTCTGAGGTACCAGACTCGGGGCGTTACACTTTAAGACAATAGTTGTAAAATATTTCATAAATAAAAATATAATGGGGTAGAGTCAACTCTTGCCCGTAGGGCATAATTTGTTGTTTGAAAGTTATAAGTCTTGCCTCTACAATGTGGTAGTGTCAACTCTTGCCCATGAAACGTAGCTTGTAGTTTGAAAGTCATAAGTCTAGCTTTTATAATGTGATAGTGTCAACTCTTGCTCATGAGATATGACTTGAATGGAAGAATTCGAAGAAACGAACAAAAATAATAAAAGTTGCTGAAAAAGAAGAAAATAAAAAAAATATTAAAAAAATAAAAATCAAAGAAAATGTAGAAGTTGAGAGAGAACGAGAAAAAATAAAGGTTGACAATTTTTTTTTAAAAAATATTAAATAAAAATAAAGGTAGAGAAAAATTTAAAAAGAAAAGAAGAAAAAAAAAACAAAGAATTTTTTTTTTCTTTTATAAAAGCAGACGTTGAGAGGTGTAAAGGAAAAAAAAGTAAGGGTTAAGAAAAACTAAAAAGAACAAAAAAAAGAGGAAAGAAAAAATAAAAAATCAAAGTAAAATAAATTTAACAAAAAAGTTGTGAGGGGAAAAGGAAAAAAGTAAGGATTGAGAAAAATAAAAAATAAAAAGAGAAAATAAAAAATAAAAATCAAAGTAAAATTAAAAAGAGAAAAAAAAGTTGAAAGATATAAATATGGAGTTATTATCCATATGAGGATCATTTATGTAATTTACTCCATTGGTCAGGGGCAATTTTGTCTTAAAAAATCTTAGTTAATAGGTAAAAACTATTTTAAATAAGCTTTTTTATTTGGGGCTAAAATTTGAAAACACCCTAATTTGAATCTATTCTTGAGATTTACCCATTAATTACCCCATGTCAGTTACACTCAATTATCTGCCGAACAAGTAATTACTTAATCAACTAAACATGTTAAATTGTGTAATTACACCAAATTACATCAGATCCAATTTACAAGGTGACTTTCCAAACAGCCCCTAAGCAAATTTTAGATATTTTTTTATGGTTCAAAATAAATAATTTTTTTAAGTTCAAAGACGTATGAATTATTTATTAAAAAAATATTTTTTATTGACAACATAACAAGATGATTTCATTTTTTACAAAAGTGAATAAGATCTTTTCTAAATTTCATATACGTCTTTCATTATTTTGTCTTTTTTTGTTCAATTAACATACGTATAATATATCAGTGCAGAAAATTTATACCATGAAAAGATTTCCAAGTATTGTGACAAAATATGAATCATTACTCTTACATCACTTCTTATCCATTTGCTTTGAAATCATTTTAAAATAAATATATCTTGGAAGTTTGTTGTTTTTCAAATTTGAGTTGGTCCAAGTCTTGTATGGACTTTTTCGTTTAACCTAATAAAACCCCAAAATTTTGACCAAAAAAAATAGGAAAAAGGGTTAAAAATACTTTGGAACTATTTGAAATGGATTAAAAGTATCCTTCGTTTGTTTTTTGGCTCAAAAATATCCTTCTATTTGTTTTTTTTGGCTCAAAAACATCCTTCCGTTAATTTTTTTGACTCAAAAATACCTCTGTTTATTTTTTGGCTCAAAAATACCTTCTCTCTAACAAAATGCCACCGAGTACACCATGTAGATTAAAAAAAAGTCACTTAGTCAATCCACGTCAACATACACGTGGAAAGTCACTCCATTTAATCCACCTAACAATCAACCCATTTTATTCTATTTAAAAATCCGATCCATATTCAAAAAATCCGAACCAAGAGGCAAAATTCAACTCTTCAATTTTTTTCTCATATCATCTCTTTCACCGCCTTATATTTCATTATTTTATATTTTGAAAGTTACGAGACTCACTCGAGCAATTCTTGACCTCATCAACTTGTTGTTGTTCTACATTGCAGCTAAACTTTCACTCTCTAAATTCCAATTTCATCTCCAAATTACCATTCCTCTCACTACAATTAGGTTCCTCATTAGACAAGTTCAAATAGGACATTCAGTAGCAATCCGAGCTCTTGAAAATTGGGTCAACTATTTGAGGATCCAATTGTTTAGGGTCGACCCGATTAGAATTCGATTCTTTCGGATCAACAATTTAAGGACCTAATTTTTTCCTCATCTTTCGCCTTGATCAATCCGAAATATCTGAACCCATCACATGAAAAATAAGCAATCAAATTCTTTAATTTTTTTCCTCTTGGGTTGATTTTTTTTTTAATATGGGTGGGGTTTGGGTCTTTTAATTTTTTTAAAAAATGAGTTGATGGTTAGATGGATTAAATGGCGTGATTTTTCATTTGTGTCTGTTGACGTGGACGGGTCAAGTGAATTTATTTTATTCACCTGGTGTGTTTGGTGGTATTCCATTAGAGAGAAGGGTATTTTTGAATCAAAAAAATTAGTGGAGGGGTATTTTTGAGCCAAAAAAATAAACAAAAGGATATTTTTGAGCCAAAAAATAAATCAAGGGTATTTTTAATCCATTTTAAATAGTTCGAGAGTATTTTTGACCCTTTTCTGCAAAGAAATATCTTGAAAGTTTGGCCAAATCAGTTATTACTCCAAGACTTCATTCATTGTTTAGTTTATGGAGAGTTTTAACACATATTTAACAGTTAAATTTCTCTTCATGCACGGGACATTTTAGCGGTGGGCATAATAAGATATTTAAATTTTGGTTCACTTATTTTGATTTTTGATTTTTAAAAATATTTTAATGTTATCATGTGAAATTAATTTGATGTGATTTGGTATTTTATGGTATGATAAGTCGATAATCTTAATTTGTTCGATTTAATCTTTTATATGCTCTAATAATAGAGAATTATGATTGAATTTTTTATGAAATGACTCAAATATATCATATTAACATCTCATATAAATATTCAAAAGAAAGTTCAATCAATTCATTCGTTATTCAATACACAAAACATGTATTTCACTCAAGATACAATATTCAATGTTCCAATATCTAAATTTTAATTTATTAGTTTTTTAATAATACATATAAGTTTATATGTAATTATAAGCTTCAATACAGTATTCAATTTTTTTGGTATTTATTTTATAAATATCGAATATCAAATATCAAAATATTTTAAAATGCATACCGAATATCAAAAATTTCAATTTTAGCGTGATAAGTCACTATGTAGAGAAAATTGAAGGAAAGGTGTCTTTTAAGTCTTGAATGAAGGATTGGTGACATTGACCAACTTAAAGGGTCAAACATCATTAGGAAACTTGATTAAATTAATTATAGACTTGATTTATATTTTCAAAACTTTCTAATCTTTTAAAATATATAAATCAACCCATACCCCTATTTAATCCAAATCAACTAGTCTCTCTCCTCTCTCTCTCGACAGTTTTTCTCAATTCTCTCCTAACCAACAGTTCTGTAAAATTTTCTCTTCAATCCCCGGCGAAAAATAGTCAGGCGAGTTCCCTTTCGACTTTCAATCGTCAATCAACGTGAAGACTTCTCCGGCGACAACAACTTCGAGTTCTTCGTTGTCCCATTTTTTTTTTCATAGGTAAAAAATTATGAAGAAACAGAGAAAATTGAGCCAACTACACTTCTAGTATAGAAATGTGGATTAAATAAAATTCTAATTTCTGGCATTTCTTCTTCTTAGTGTCGTACTGTTGATTTGAATTTGTTGGTGATTTTTGTTCATAGTTGATGTTCTTAGTATGTATGTGTGTGATGTGTTGGTGTTGCTGGGTTGATTTGTTGTTTATCTTAGTAAAAATGGTATTGCAACAGATGAAATATCTGATGCAATAGATGAAACATCTGATGCGACAGATGAAGATAGCTGATGCAATAGATGAAAACAGCTGATGTAATAGATTAAAATCTCATGCAACTACAAAAATTTGATGCAACAGATAAATAATCTAACAGATCATTCATTTTTTATGACAGATGACTCTTCTGTTTGGAAGAAATCTAAATAATATTGATCCAACAGATAACTCATTTTGCAACAGAGGAGTGATATGTTTCAACATTTCAGTGATCTGTTTTTATTGTCTCTAACAGTTTACTCATCCATTACAATAAGTCAGTTATATGTTGCAACAGATAACATACCTGGTGCAACAGATTAGTGATCTATTTTTATCATTTCCAATGGATTACTCATCCGTTGCAACAGGTCAGTTATATGTTGCAACAGATAACATACCTGGTGCAACAGATTAATAATCTATTTTTATTGTCTCCAACGGTTTACTCATTCATTGTAACAGGTCAGTTATGTGTTACAACAGATGACACAAGAGATAACATACCTGGTGCAACAGATTAGTGATCTGTTTTTATGGTTTCCAATGAATTACTCATCCATTGCAATAGGTCAGTTATATTTTGCAACAGATAAACTACCTGGTGCAATAGATTAGTGATCTATTTTTATGATTTCCAATGGTTTACTCATCTGTTGCAACAGGTCGGTTATATGTTCCATCAGATAAAATACCTGGTGCAACAGATTAGTGATCTGTTTTTATGGTTTCCAATAGTTTAGTCATCCATTACAATGGATCAGTTATATGTTCCATCAGATAAAATACCTGGTGTAACAGATTAGTGATCTGTTTTATGGTTTCCAATGGTTTAGTCATTCGTTACAATGGGTCGGTTATATGTTCCATCAGATAAAATACCTGGTGCAATGGATTAGTGATCTATTTTTATTATTTCCAACGATTTACTCATCCGTTGCAACAGGTCGATTATATGTTGCAATAGATAACATACCTGGTGCAACAGATGTGTGGTCTGTTGGAACTGTTATTTTACCATTATGCATGTTAGATTTACTGTTATCCCTTTTTAATGATGCATTAATCAATTATAATCTATTTTATATTCCTGTTAATTTAAGATAATATGGCTCCCAAAAGAAAAGAAACCAAATCAAGTCCAAATAAAGGAACAAATACAACAGTTCGGCTACATCCACCACTCTATGAGTTTGCTTTACAAGCGTTATCTCAATCAGGAGTAGAAAATAATGAACACGAGAAAGAAGAATATCTCAAAAGAGATGATCCAAATGCTAATAGCCCTTTCATCGAAGAGTTGGTCGAAACCGTCAGCATTGATCGTTATCCTATGAGAATTCAGTGTGATGGTGCCACAGATTTAATGGATGATTTTGTGGTGAAGTCAGCCATGAAAAAATCTTTCAACGCCTTCAGAAAAATACTTCGAGAATAAAAGTTGGATGCTTATTTCAGGGAAAGCTGCTTTGGAAAATATCTTGATTTGCTGGAGCACAAAAATGGTTGCTTCCAGATAAAAATAGTATAAGATCTTCTCAAGCGTAGGTTTATTTACATCTGTTCGAACAAATAGGCACATATCTATTTCCAATAAATAGGCACATATCTATTTCAACGGATGATACATCTACTGAAAATTATCAAACAGATATATACATCTATTGCAACTGTTTTCTAACCTATTGTATCAGATATGTTATCTGTTGCAACAGATGAGTCTTATGTTGCAACAGATGGATCATCTGTTCGAAATTATTGTACTGCTCTGATTTACCTATTCGAATTTATCCTAATAGATGATCCATCTGTTGCAACATAAGTCTCATCTGTTGCAACTGATGGACAATCTGTTGTATATCTGTAATAAGCATTGACATTTCTGGCATTCCAGGTGGATTTCATAGTAGAAGCCACCGCTGAAGAGCATAATATCACAATTGATAATCCATCAACTGCTTTCAAAGAAGAAAAAAAATAGAGCCTGTCAGTTCAGGAGAACGAAAGAATTACCCGTTTAAAGGATTCAACATCTCGGATAAGGCTCCACAAAAACTAACACAGTTGATCAACGACTATTCAGAATGGATTACCGATGGGCTGTTAAAGAATCATGTCGGCCTGTACATAAATCAATTTTTAAAGATATTGGTTTATACTATTCTTATTGTTAGAACGTGACATTAACACATATAAATCATCATGTAGAAAATAAAATGATGAATGCTACAAAGTGAACAAATTGAGTCTTGATTTTGATATGTTCGACTTTGTTGTTGCACATTCTGGAATGAAGAATTGGTTCTATTTGATGTCACAGCCCTAAACTTGCTGAAATGATGAGGTTTAAATGCCATACATATTACTATTAATTAATACTTTATTTAATTGCATTTGTGTATTAATTTTTTCATCACGTAATCAAAAATATTTGATAATATGTGCTGCACATCGATGATATTTTTTACTCCCTCTGAAAGAAGGCCAAGTTGCAAACACAAGAACAATACATATACACGACAGACAATTGTTTGTACAAAGTTTACATCAACAATACCTACGATAAGTATTGTCAACAACAACCGAAAGTTTCCTGAAATGAGGAATGCTTAATCAACATAGGTTTTTACATTCCGGCTGGCTTACCTTGGCATTTGGTTAACGAAGTGTACATCCCAATCAATTGTGGTGCTGAATTCCATTGGGTGTTGGCTGTCGTCGTTCTAAAAGAGAGGCGCATTCGAGTTTATGACTCGATGTCGCGATGGAGACACTTTGGGCCGTCTTCTGAGATATAAAAGCTGACCAAAATATTGCCTACTTACCTTGATATGAGTAGCTTTTTGGACCAAAAGTTTTATACTAATTGATTGACGATTGAAGCATACCGGGATAAAATGGATAATCCATTTGATGTACAGTATGTTGAAGGAATTGCTCAATAAACCATTGGTATCTTGTAATTTTAAGTGTCATGATTTAGTATTATTCTACAAATTTCACAATGCTTGCATGAACTGCTAGATATGGATTAACTGTTTTTTAAAAATACAGGAATTGCGATCTTTTTAATTGCCGCGTATGCCGAGTATTTGAGCGATGTATTACAAGTACCAAATGATGGACTTGATGCTGGATTACTCCAAAAAATATATGCTGCTCTTTAATGGAAATACGGAGAAGCGAAAGCTCAAAAGCCATACGTAAGCGCCATTAAAGATCCACGATGACCAAAGGCACATTTCGTAGCACCGGATGAAGAACAACTTGTCCATATTGAGTAGATATTTATAGCTTGAGTCTGTCAATGTAATAACCTATCCTCCTTGGTTTAACTTATTGATTTATTTGTAGAGTAGATCATTTGTACCCATAATGATTTTTTTACATTTCATTTATTTGTTGAGTTATTTCATGTAATTTTCGAAGGGTTCAACTTATTTTATGTTGCCTATAAATATAATTTAATCCTTTGTTTTGAACATGTTAATTGAAATAGAATTCTAGATTCAAATATCGCAATAGATAATACATCTGTCACAACAAATGACATATCTTATCAAACAGATTTAGACATATGTTGCAACATGAGATGCAACACGTTGGTCATCTGCTGGAAATTATATAACAGGTCTTCATACTTTCATGATTTGTTCCAACAGATTACTTATCAGTTGCAACAAATAGATTATATGTTGCAACAGATTAGATATCTATTGCGACAGACAGATGGGAAAACATCTTCATAATGCAATAGATGACCAACCTATTCCAACAGATAATCAATCTGTCACAACAGGTACTATATCTATTACAATAGATATACTATCTATTGCATTATAAAAAATTCAACTATCCACAGACATAAAAATTATTGCCACTACATGTAAAGTGAGGTGACTTGAAATAAAAAATTATTATCATGTTCGTCTCCATCTTTGTACATATTCTTCTTTATACACGGGCTCCAACCATTTAGTTAGGTCATCTGCTGGAAATTATATAATAGGTCTTCCTACTTTCTTATTTTTTCTAACAGATTACCTATCAGTTGTAATAGATAGATTATATATTACAACAGATTGGATATCTGTTGCGACAGACAGACTAAGGAACATCCATTAATGCAATAGATGACCAACCTATTCCAACAGATAATCAGTCTGTCACAACAGGTATTATATCTGTTACAACAGATATACTATTTGTTGCATTATAACAAATCAACTATCCGCAGACATAAAAATTATTGCCACTACATGTAAAGTAAAGTGAAGTGACTTAAAATAAAAAAATATTATCGTGTTCGTTTCTATCTTTGTACATATCCTTTTTTATACACGGGCTCCAACAATTTAGTTACTAACCCATAAGCCCAGACCCATTACATTTTTCTCACTAAGGTGTCGCACATATAGGTCATTTTTGTATTGGTCAGCAAACACTTGATGTACGCAAGTGAGTATGGCCCACACGCTGAACCAGTTTTATTTTTTTGGAGCTTTATTTTCTTATTTTGACCGTCAAAATTCCATGATTCCTTCGTCAAGACTTCAGCCGGTAAATGATCCATCAGCATTCTCTGCATCAACAACTTGGGCAACAACTTCAAGAGTGGCTGTATGTGGGCAAAAAATGTGTCCTCGCTGAAGATATGTAAGTTGCAGTCATAAACCTTAATCTTTCCCTCATAGAGTAGTATCTCAACAACGAGAAAATGTTTGACTTTCACATTCATGACTACAAGGATTCTCTTTGCCTTGGTCCAACTCTTGCCGTGTGGATATAGCCTCTTTCCTCTAACATATTTAATCGCTTTTTCATCCCATTGGAATGTAGAAACTAACTTATCAAATCCCGGGCCACCAGAATCAGCTAGCTTATGGAGATTAACGTATCTATCCTTAAAATTATTGTCGAAGTTGAGGTCCATTATCCTATCAGCAACATCATAAGCATCCGGGTATGCTAATTGACTGCCCCTCATGAGGCAGAAATTTTCATCAACATACTATGGTATAAGAAGATAATTTTTAAATAGGTTAGTTATAAATAATAAAAACACAGTGAAAAGAATTCAATGCAGAGTGTTCTCTGAATCAGTTCACAGATTACCCAGCTAACGCAACTTATGTAACAAATGTGTATTATGTTGCAACAGAATACCAAGCTATTGCAATAGATTACACATCTGTTGTTGAGATTCATTTTCATGGAGTAGATTGGAAGGCTCGGTTATCAAAAGTAAACTTACATTGTCCTCGTACCACACACGCATATTTGTTATATTCGTGAAGTCTTTGGCGGCAAATGAATGCATGGTGTATTCTTTTTGAACCTTTGTCCTGCCAATCATGATTTCTTATAGTTCCTTCTTCTTCTCCTTGCCAAGCACCGCGAATATGTCCACCTTCTTTAGCAACCCCTGAACTTCAACAACTTTTGGAGCGGGAGGAGTTGCAGTTTTTGCTATTTTAAGAACGGAGAGAATTTGTCTAATTTTTCTTCTCTTCCTCCGAACCGCCACTGTAGAAGTACATGGATCCATTACCTTATTGGATGGTATGACACCCCTCCTAGATTTTAATTTCTCAGTAGCTTCAGCAATAGCCTCTAGCTTTTCAAGGAGTTTATCCTTCCCGTCCTTGCATACTTTATATTTGCAATGAGAATATGAGGGTGAGAGGGACCACTGTAAGGGTGAACGGGACCGATGTAGGGGTGAGAGGGACCTGTACAAGGGGTATTTTCAAAAGTATTTAATTTTTGCTGAGCAAGAACATGCTCATAATCATGACTGGCAGTAGCACCAGCATCAGGATGGCTGCCACTATCATAAACAACTCCACCAGCAACATCCCTAGAAGAAGCACCCGGATCTATTGTAGTTTGAGGTTGGTCGTGAAGAGCTTCAATATTAGACTGACCTTGCCTAACTGCTCTTCTTATGGATATTGCTCTAGCTAATTCCTTCTTTATTAAATCCACCGTTAGGTCTTATTTTTTATCAACAAAACCCAGAGTAAGAAAAGAAGTCATCCCCAACTTATCAACGGTAGGCACGATCCAAGGATGCACAATCTATAAAAAAATAGGAGGAATTTAAATCATATAATAATAATTTGTAGTCAGTTGGGTTACATGGATATTAACACAACCAGCTTATGCAACAGATGATCTATCTGTCGTAACAGCTGATCTGTATATAACAATATATTGACAATATATTGCATCAGATTACACATCTGTTGCATAATTTGCATCATATAGGTAATCTGTTGAGTCGGGTTCAGGGAACCAGAGCAACAGATAGTTAATATGTAGCAAAATATGGATCATCTGTCGCAACAGATTACCCATCTATTGCACCAGTTGCAGTTGATAGGTAATTTGTTGTAACAGATGACCCATCTGTCGCAATAGATAGAACATATATTTCAATATCTTTCTTTGAGGAAAATTATTTTAGTTGAAAGAAGACGTACTGTATTATTTGGAGGGTTAAATAGATTAGCGTCTTGCTCCTTCATATTTTTTTGCTGCTCTTTGCAACCGCCAACCACCTAAGGATCCTTGGATGAGAAACCTCATCTGGGTAATTGTTGAACTGCTTTCAGAGGGGAGGAATGACTTCACATGCCCAAGGCTAAAAAATATAAACAGAAAGCAAGAAAAAAAAGGTCATAATAAGTATATTGATTATAAATTAATAGATAAGTAAAAATAGTGATCAATTTTACCATGAAAGCCCAGGGAAAGCCGTATAATGTGATCGTCTTTAGATATAGCTTTGTCAGTAAATATTCGACAGTCAAGTAGTAGCTGTTATATCCCTAGGGATAGTCATTAAATTTGTCAAAATCATCAGCAAGCATAAAAAAATAATCTTCTATGACTTTCCTGATGTCTCTTGCCAATAAAACGGAATAGACAAACCAAACTAAGCATAATTTCTCCCTGCAGTGCTTTGGTTTGGCTTTATCCTCGAGATCTGCCATCAAATCCTCCGCTTTGTAGCTACTACATCCAACAATGCCCAACAGCTCATCTTTTTTTCCCTTGTATTTGTTGGACCCTTTGTGGGGTGTTTCCTTGATGAGAGGTTCTTTTGGACTATCATATCTCAAGCCCGTCACTATGGCAAACTCTTTCAACCCAAAACAAACCGACATACAACAGTAGTTGATCCAAATTTTATCCATCTTTTTTTGCCCTCCTTCGGATCTTTATCATCCCCTGCATACTTGATCCTGCGCTTGAGAAAACCATATACCATGCTCATTGGGAAATAGAGAGTGCAGTCCTCAGGCAGCTCAAGCAAGTAAGCAAAACAGCCCTTGTTAAAAAATCCGTCTATGTTTTCATTCTTTATAATTCTCCTTAATTCATCAAAATGTTTCCCCAATTAACATTTAAGTATAAGATCACCAGTTACTTTGTCAGGGCTATCCATCGGCATCGTAACTCAAAACTTGTCGATACTAATGGTTTTGACAGAATCATGCTGGGATTTTGATATTATTTCACTCCCCATTGGTGAGGAGTTATCACTTTCCTCGGCTTTATTTTGCCCCGGTTGAGATTGTTCAGGAAGTTCCTCCAAATCTATCTGTACTCTAGCCATTTTTATTGGGTGGTCAGAAGTTGATCCACTTTCAGTTTCTCTTCTTTTGGGAGACATCTTTTAACTACAAACAATAGAAAAACAAAAAATACATTGCTTTTGATGTCTGCATATTTTTTTTTTTTAAAAAAGGTAAGACAAATTTCAATAAATTATTCTATGCCACATTACAAAAAAAATACTCCAACGGATAAGCCATTAGTTGTAACATATGGGGAATCTATTTAAAGATCAATTTAATATCTCCCAACAGATATACCACCTGTTGCAACAGATGAACCACCAACACCGCAACTAATGCCACCACCAATGACACCAAGCCCACCACCAATGCCACCAATACCAACACTAAAACCCCCGACACCACCACTAAAAATACAAAAACCGACACCAACAACAACATCCACCAATATTACCAAAAATACTATCCAAAAATACTATGATAATCAACAAAACACTAAGATAAAAACTAGGGTTTTCTCGGGTGCTTCCTACTTTTTTAGCATCAAAACGCAAAATTGCTAACCCATTCTCGAAGATAATACAACTAAAAGTCTTCTTTTTCATCATTAACTAAAAAGCCCTAATTTTTAAAATCAATAACAAATGTAGAACTTTTATCAAACTCCATTACTTGCAAACACAGAGAAAAAGATAGATACAAGCGAGAATAAAATTGAAAATAATAACTATGTGGTCGAAAATGGAAAGAAAATCGATCTGTTTTAAAGGGTTGAGCAATATGATGAGTAGTTATTGTCTGTATTGTTGAGAGAGAGAGAGAGAAAAATGAGAAATTGAGATTTGAAATAAGGAAAAGTTTTTCCCGCAAATAGATGAATTATATGGGTTGGTTTGTAATTTTGGAAAAGAATGACAAGTTTTGAAATTGTTAATTTGATCCGAATTGATCTTTATTAATTTTTAAAATTTCAAAAGATATACTAGTTTTTAATACATTAAGTTAATGAGAGCTCATTTCAACTCAGAGTGATCGATCGACGACCCAGGTTGGGATGAACGCATTACCAACACCATGCAATTACAACGACTCAATTAAAGTTGTAGTTGACCCTATGAGCTCATTAATTCATCCCTATTTCCACCTAAATCAATTTAGGTAATATTAATCCTAACATTAAGTTAATAAGAGATTATTTCAACTCAGAGTGATCGATCGACAACTCGGGTCAGGATGAACGCAATACCAACGCCATGCAATTACAACGACTCAATTGAAGTTTTTGTTGACCCTATGAGCTCATTCATTCATCTCTAATTCCACGTAAATCAATTAGGTACTATTAATCCTAATATTAAGTTAATGAGAGCTTATTTCAACTCAGAGTGACCGATCGATGACCCGAGTCAGGATGAACGCAATACCAACGCCATGCAATTACAAAGACTCAATTGAAGTTGTAATTGACCCTATGAGCTCATTTATTCGTCCATAGTTCCACCTAAATCAATTTAGGTAATATTAATCCTAACATTAAGTTAATAAGAGCTCATTTCAATTTAGAGTGATTGATCGATGATCCAGGTCGGGATGAACACAATACCAATGCCATGCAATTGCAATGACTCAATTAAAGTTGTTGTTGACTCTATGAGATCATTCATTCATCCCTAGTTCCACCTAAATCTATTTAGGTAATATTAATCCTAACATTAAGTTAATGAGAGCTCATTTCAACTAAGAGTGATTGATCGACGACCCGGGTCGGGATGAACGCAATACTAACGCCATGCAATTGCAAAGACTTAATTGAAGTTGTAGTGCATCCTTAGTTTTACCTAAATCAATTTAGGTAATATTAGTTCTAACATTAAGTAAATGATAGCTCATTTTAACTTAGAGTGATCGATCGACGACCCGAATCAGGATGAATGCAATACCAACGACATGAAATTGCAAGGACTCGATTGAAGTTATTGTTGACCCTATGAGCTCATTCATTCATCCCTAGTTTCACCTAAATTAATTTAGGTAATATTAATCCTAACATTAATTTAATGAGAGCTTATTTCAACTCAGAGTGATCAATCGATGATCCGAGTCAGGATGAACACAATACCAATGCTAAGCAATTGCAAAGACTCAATTGAAGTTGTTGTTGACCCTATGAGCTCATTCATTCATCCCTATTTCCACGTAAATAAATTTAGGTACTATTAATCCTACATTAAGTTAATAAGAGTTCATTTCAACTCAGAGTGATCGATCGATAACTCGGGTTGGGATGAACGCAATACCAATGCCATGCAATTGTAAAGACTTAATTGAAGTTGTAGTTGACCCTATGAGCTCATTCATTCATTCCTAGTTACACCTAAATCAATAATAATGAAATCTATTGGAATAAACAACTGAGCTGGTGGAAATTTCTAACAGATATTCACATCTGTTGCAACAGATGACATAACTGATTTAATTATCAAATAGGCATTTGAATCTATTGAGACAGATGACTGAGTTGTTGAAAATTTTCAAATAGATATTGTTATCTATTGTAACAAATGATATATCTGATTTAACTATCAAATGGATATTTGTATCTGTCGTCACAGATGACTGAGTTGTTGGGATATTTAAACAGATAGTGATATTTGTTGTAACAGTTGAAATAATTAATTATCAAATAGAAAGGGATTTTTAAACAGATATTTGTATCTGTTGTAACAGATGACTGTGCTATTGGGATTTTTAAACAGATATTGCATTCTGTTGCAACAGATGACATATCTGTTTGAAAATCTTTTTTTTGTCTTTCAATTTTAAAGAAAGCTTCCATCTGAATACAAAAAGTAGTAAGTACTACAAAATACGATAAAAATGAAGAGTTTCTTTTTCTTGGATAACTTAAAAATGTGTTCATTGAGTAGTCTTATCTTGTCTTTTCGATGTCACTAGTCTTCCTCGTGCCCGTCAAATTATTAATGAATATTCATTATATTAATTAATGAATATTGAAACCCACGTTTACGTACATGATACATCTAGAATTATCTCATCTCTCCTCAGCTTCAGCCCTAAATTTATTTTATTCATCTCTCATTTTTTACTTTCTCTCCTATTTAGCTTAGGGTTATCACAATCTTTTTTTCTCGTCTCTTTTCTCTTTTTTTTACTCATAAAGATACTTTCAGATGTAAATCGATCCATATCTTTCCTTAACTGAAATTCCTATTTTAAATCCTTTTTGGCGTTAAGGTATGGTTCACTATTGCTCTTTCATTCTCGTCTTTTTCTTTGCAAGTTATTTACACCTATTTTTTATTTAGTTAAAATTTACCCATATGATATTTATTTAAAAAATTTGAAGGAACTTTTAAGTGTTGAATAAATAAACCAAGAATTTTTATTGTAATATGTGAAAAAAGTATTTTGTTGAGAGAAGTTTAAAAGCCTTGTTGGCAGTATCATTTTTTTGTATGTATTTTATTTATTTCTTTGTTGTTTATGCTATTATCGATGTTGTTGGTGGGGTTGGTATTGTTGGAAGTTGTGGTGTAGTGTTGGAACAAAGGATGTTGCTTCTTTGTTGTTGATGATGTTGGAACAAATGTTGTTGTTTCTTTGTTGTTGATGTTTTTTATTTGTTGTTTCTTTGTAGTTTATGCTGTTGTTGATGTTTCAACAGATGGAGCAACTGTTGGAACAAATTAAACCACCAACAAGGCTGGTTTGATGTATTTTAACAGACTCTAAATCTGTTGCAACAGACTCCACATCTGTTGCAACAGACTCCATATCTGATGCAACAGACTCTACATCTGTTGAACAGATGAATAATGTTCTTTCTGTGACATTAATATTTTTCCTCTTCTTTGTAGATATAAGAAACTGACAGTTGATTAACTTTTTCCCAACCATCACAAGAGGCTACAGTAAAGATGGGTTCAGAGGAATAAGTTACATACAAATGGAACCACTTCATATGTGGGAGGTATGTATTACTAATAATGTTATCATGGAAACACATATAGAGTACACTAATTTTGTGAATGCTGTTTTTACCGATTAGTCATAGATCTCAAATAAGATATCTGTAATTTTACAGTTAAGTTTGGTAGGTCTGAACTGATAAGGCTGAGGGACAATGAATATGATTCTAATACCCTGTTAAGATTTAATGTCGGTTGTTGCTTATGTTTATTTGTCAAGCATTGTGAAGGATCTAATTTTGGTGTCACTGTAAAGAAATTCAATAGTGATTGGACTAACTTTTAGGGTGCATTGGAATCTGTGAAAGCCTTTGAATCCTGACACTATATCTAAAAAGAATGAAAAACCAATATAGTTATTGCCCTAGCCCAAATTTATATGGTTGAGTTGCTCGGGGTGATGATTATACGCCAGTTGGTGCGGTAGGAGAATGCCTTCGAGGGAAAATAGGTGGTTGATAAAAGTCTATATCATCTGAGAGCTAATTGAAGAGGATACATAGGGTAGAAAGTAACTTCTAGTAAATTTGGCTGATGAAATTATCTTAAAACATGAGAAATCTGTATCAAGTGCAAATATGAAAGTGTATCTGGCAATGTAAATTCGTTTGTTGTTTCTTTGAAAGAAAAATAATGTAGACGGTCACTTTATTAGGGAGCTGCGACTAAGTAGCATGGTCGGGATTATCACCTAGATAGAAAATAGCAGAAGACCAAGAAAGGCACCTTAAGGGCATCGAGGGTTGAAATATTGTACAGTAACTCTAGAAAACTTTCGCCAACAACAACTGCAGTTAAAGTAAGGATTCTAAGTGAATGTGGCAATTTCTGAATTTTAAATTGTATCCCATGCCTTCTTATTTGTGGTTCCAATTAGGTCCACTGTTGTTGACCTGATCGAAACCACAAACGTGATTGAAAGGCAAGTTGAGTATCATTACTTCGATAGCAATATGGTTATAATTGATTGTGTTTTATAGCCTTAGAACGCTTTCAACATTTCTTGGAGAAGATCAGAGGCTTGCTCTAGTTTATGAATTTCGCCAATTTTAAAGCTTGCCTCCTGTTTACTGATTCTGTATTCAAGCTGGTCATTTCTGTCTTCGAATTTGGTCAAGAGTTCCTGATCTCTTCTGAGCTCGATCAGGAACACCACCTTCGAAGTTGTGGCATTTTAGAAGTCCTTCAGAACACTTTCTTCAGAAGCCTTAAAGGATACACAGAGGATTGTTGTGTTTGTTTTAGGTCAAAATATATCGATATACACTGAATATGTGGTCCTAACAGTTGAACAAAACACTTTTATCAAGCGTTGCTCAATGTAACTTGCTTAACCAATTTGATAAATTAATAAACAAGGAGTTATGTAGCGTGTGATCTAAACCGACTCTACTAAGACTATCATATGTTACGTAACTACAAGCTCATTACCCTATCAAAAAATTTGACAGAGTTAGTGCATAAATCAAATGAGCTAAATCTCTCAGCCTTTCTGTTGGTCGCTCTTCTCCAATTATAGATGGCAAGATATCTACTATGCAAAAGTCTACACCATCGCCATAAATGCTTGACAGGGCGCAAGTCTTCAGAAGGTATCATCAGTAATCTCTTAATATCACTACATTTAGTTCATCTTTGTTTGGTTTGTTAAATAAATAACATGCGAATGCAAATAAAAATATTTCTGCCTTTTCTTTTGTATGAGGAGTGAATCTGGTGAGGTTGTTGATGCCGTAATTATGTGTAGTCATTGCTTAAAACTTTTTTATTTTCGATTGTCTTCTGAAGACTTTCGTACAAGACTTCCTTGATATTGAGAGATAACTAATAATGCCTTCTAAATACTTTCTCTCTGGAAAGAATTTCCACTGATGGTGTAGACTTTCGTATCGAAGATATCTTGTCATCAGTAGAAATTCTTGCCATAGCGAACGTCCTGAGAAGGAATGACTAGGAATATCTCAATATCACTTGATATTGAGAGATTACTGATGATGCTATCTGAAGACTTGTGCCCTGGTAAGCATTTCTGGCGACTGTGTAGACTTTTACATAACAGATATCTTGTCATCTATAATTGGAAAAGAGCGATCAATAGAAAGTTTGAGAGATTTAACACGTTTGATTTGTGCACTAACTCTGTCAAATTTTTTTCGATAGGGTAATGAGCCTGTAGTTACGTAATGTTTAATAGGCTTGGTAGAGTCGGTTTAGATTACACGCTACGTAAGTCCTTGCTTATTAAGTTATCAAATTGGTTGAGCAAGCTGTATTGAGCAACACTCGATAAAGTATGTTGTTCAACTATTGGGACCACATCTTCAGTGTGCTCAACATATTTTGACCTAAAATAAACACAGAGACCCTCTGTGTATCCTTTAAGACTTCTGAAGAAAGTATTCTGAAAGCCTTCTTCATTGCCACAACTTTGAAGGTAGTGTTCCTAATTGAGCTCACAAGAGATAAGGAACTCTATACCAACTTCGAAGATGGCAACGATCAGCTTGAATATAGAATCAACAAGCTGGAGGCAAGCTTGAAAATTATCGAAATTCACAAACTAGAGCAAGCCTCTGATCTTCTCCAAGAAATGTTGAAAGTATTCTAAGGCTATAAACACAATCAATTATAACCATATTTCTATCGAAGTTATGATACTCAATTTGCCTTTCAATCACGTTTGTGGTTCCGATCAGGTCATCAATAGTGGACCTAATCAAAATCACAAACAAGAAGGCATGGAATGCAATTTAAAATTCAAAAATTGCCTCCTTCACTTAGATTCCTTACTTTAACTGCATTTTCTGTTGGTGGAAGTTTTCTAGACTTACTGTACATCATTTCAACCCTCGATGCCCTCAAGACTGCTTTCTTCATATTTTGCTATTTTCTATCTAGGTGATAATCCCGACCATGCTACCTAGTCGCAGCTCCCTAGCAAAGTGTCCAACTGCATTATTTTTCTTTCAGAGAGACAACAAATGAATTTACATTACTGGATACACTTTTATATTTGCACTTTATTCAGATTTCTCATGTTTTAAGATAATTCCATCGGCCAGATTCTCTAGAAGTTACTTTATAACCTATGTCTCATCTTCAATTAGCTCTCAGATGATATAGTATTTCATCAACTCTCCTTTCCCTCACAGGCATTCTTCTTCGGCTCATTCTGACATATAATCATCTTCTCGATCAACCCTTCCATATAAATTTGGGCCAGGAGAATTTTTATTTATTTTTTGTTCTTATTTGATGCATTGTGAGGCTTTAAAGATGTTCTAAGAGTTTAATGCACACTTAAAGTTAAGTCCTATCGCTATTGGTTCTCTACAATGACACCAAATATTGATCCCTTCTCAAAACTTGACACGCATAAACACGAGCAACAACCATCAGTAATTCGTAACAAGGTATCTGTACCATCTTCATGAGACCCTCAGCCTTATCAATTCAAACCCATCAAACTTAACTGTATAATGAAGGATCTTGTTTGAATAATCAGTTCCTAATGGGTTAAAAATTGCATTCACAAAAACATTATACTTTGTGTGTGTTGTCCCGGTGACCTTATCAGTAATACTTCTTAACTCACACACATATGATAGTGGATCCATCTACATGCACCTTATTCTTTCTAGCCCATCTATGGCTTAAATTAAATAAACAAATGACTAGCAAGTTGCAATAGACGCCACATCTATTGGAAAAACAAACTGATATATCCATTTGTTGTAACGAATTGTCAATATATTATAAGTTATCTGACAGATGGAATATATTTTGCAATAGATTACCCATCTGTTAGATTTATTTTAAAGAAATTTTCTTTTCTTTCCGAAATACAATAAAATATAAAATATTATATTTAGATCCATTTTTTTTAATTTATATATTCAAAAAGTCACCAGTTTTATTTAATTAAGGGATATGAACAGTCGTGGCTTTTTGTTTGACTAACCTCTTCCAATTCAATCATTTATAAATAGGTCCATCCTTACTCATTCATTCTACTACACTTACAAATATGACTGATCCAGATTAGTATAAGAATATTCATATCGAGTCCTTGCAGGAACTTCAAAGGCAGTTTGATAAACTCTAGAGGGATTTGGCCAACTTCGGAGCAAGGCTGAGGAAGGCCCTGCTGCTGCCGGATGAAAATTGTCTGGTTGACAATACTAATAGTAATAATAATAGTAGTAATAATAATTAGGTTATGTTTTTTTTCAGCATATGTATGTATTTTCTCCTTTTGTATATCGGATCTACCCAAGGGATTCAAAAATCTATGTTTGGTGGTCGACTTTGAATTTTTAATTCGTATTTATTATTTAATTATCATTCTTGCTTATTCCTTATTCTCAACATGTCCACAGAGGTTAATCTGATGCGATAGATCGATCATATGTTACAACAGACGATTATTAATAAAAAAAGATTATTGTTATTGAGAGGGTGAAAAGACACGACATGACTTTTCGATTATTTAATATGAAGAATCGTTTGTAAATAAATAATAAGAAAATAAATGATAAACATAATTTATAATCGTAATAGAACGGTTATATAATTTTAATAACTGATCATGACTTTTTGAGATATTTATTTTTAAATCTGTTTTTTTAATTTATATAATAAAAGTCACCAAATTTGGATTAAAGATATGTTGATTATTAAAAAAGATAGCTTAAATGTGCAACAGATATATTATTTGATGCTATAGATTGTAGATTTGTTGCAACAAATGGTATATCTGTTGCAACTCAAAAAATGGTTATCGAAAAGAACTTATCAAGTCACAACTTTTCACAGTAGCAAAAAAGCCACCAGTATTAATAAATGGAGGTGAACAGTCGCGCCTTTTGTTTTTGAATCTGTTTTTTTAATTTATATTCTAAAAAAGTCACCACATTTGGATTAAAGATGAAGATATGATGATTATTAAAAGATATATGTTGCAACAGATAGTAGATTTGTTGCAACAAATTTTATATCTGTTGTCACAGATGTGTTATCTGATGCAACAGATATATAATCTATTGCCACAACTCAAAAAAAGGGTTACTGAAAAGAATTTTATCAAGTTACAACTTTTCAAAGTAATCAAAAAGTCACCAGTATTAATAAATGGAGGTGAACAGTCGTGCCTTTTTGCCTAACTCATTCAAATTCAATCCTCTATAAATAGGTCCCTCCTTACTCGTTCATTATACTACACATATCTATTTATTTCTTGCTCTTGTCTTTTATATTATACCTTCAACTACTTTCTCTTCAAGAACTTGATTGTTTTTCCCTATCTATGGTAAGTTTTTTTCTTGCTTTTTGTGTAAATATACGTTGTATTACTTTCGGATTCTTTTCTTTACTTTTATTTTCGCGTTTTGGTCAATTTATGCGTGTTCTAGATATGGGCGATCCAATGTAGGATGTTACTATTTTACGAGACGACGTACGGGAACTGCAGAGGCAGGTACATGATATACAGTGAGAGTTGCCCTCTATCAGAGTAAGGATGTTGCGGGAGATCCGCAGGATAAGAAGGGCGCTGCTGCTGCCTGTCGAAGATGCGGCTGGCGATAATAATAATAATGAAGAATCTATTAATAATAGTTTGATTATTTTGTTTCTTCTTTCTTTCTAAGTCTATATATGCATTTTTATTTGTTTTAGTTTAATAAAAAAATTATGTTTGATCAGCTTTAACCATTTTAATTCATATTTAATTTTTATTCTGTCTATTATCTTCTCAATAAACATGTTGAAGATTGGATGTAAGGAGTATTCTTGGAGCAGAGGCTGATTTTGGTTGTTCCAAATAGATTACTCATATGTTGCAACAGATAACTAGTCTATTCCAACAGATAACTCCCTCCGTCTCAAATTACCCTACCCGTCCCAAATTGAGATGACGCATTGATTAAGAAAAATAATTAATAACATGCCTAGTTTACCATAATACCCCTATTAAATGATGTTTACATTTTTATTTGAAGAAAAAGTGATTAATGCAAAGGGTAAAACATGAATTTTTTTTATCCCTTCTTGATTAATAAAAAAACACAAGTAAAATGAGAAATCAAATTAGAAAATTTGGGATGGATAATTTGAGACGGAGGAAGTCTTTAATTTTCATTCTGTCTATTATATTCTCAACAAATATGTCGACAATTGGATGTAAGAAATAATTTTGAATCCAGTAGCAATAGCAAAACATATTGGTTATCTGTTGGGCTTGTGGCAGGGACTGATTTGTGTTGTTCCAAACAGATTAATCAGTATGATGCAATAGATAATCAGTCTGATGTAACAGATAACTAGTCTGTTGCGACAAATATATCTTCTGTTGCAATCGATTACTCATCTGATGCACCAGATGAGTGATCTATTTAAATTGTGGGCACTTATGTTGGATTCATGATCGGTTTCTATCCATTGTTGGAAAAAACAGCAGTAACTTCGTAACTCAGATGACAAATTTGACTAAAAATCATAATTTAACTTACCAAGGTCTCCTGTGAAGTAATGTCAAAGTGAAAAGTGGTGATGTTCGAAATAAAATTTGACCTAAGAAATTGGTAAAATAGCAACAGTAGCGGTAACAACAACAACAATGGTCAACAAGAAGAAGATGATGAAGTAGAAGATGATGATAATGAAGCAGAAGATGATGAATAAAGTAACAACAACAACAATAAACAACAATAATCGTGAAGAGAGAGAAAATAACAACGGATGAGAAGAGAGAGAAATGCTTCTTTTTTCCCTTCATTTTCTGTTATATTAACTAACATTTGAATCAAAGTGTAAATTTAAAAACTTGTGAGTTATTTTCAAACTTCTCCAATTTTCTTAATCCATAATAAAAAAATTGTCACCTCCACCTAAAAATTAAGACTTGTGTCACCTACCCCTCATTTAAAACTCTTTTGTCACCTACAACTAGGGGTGTACAGACCAAACTGCCAAGACAAACAAAACCGACGAACCAAACCAAACCGAGAAAAAAACTGACTTATGCGTTAGAAAAAAAATCGATCATTCTTGGTTTGGTTTGGTGTTAACAAAAAAAAGTCAAACTGAACCCGAATCAAATCGAATAATATATATATATATATATATATATATATATATATATAATATTCGAACTTTTTTATACATAAAATATTAATTATAATCTACTTTTTAAATATTTTTTCAATTAGTTTTAATAATTTTCAATAATTTGAAAGTTGATGTAGATATATATTTAGATTTGGGCCTTTAAGTTGTAATATTTGTCCATTAATTGCTAATTAAATGATCGAAAATCCAATATAAACTTAAAGCCTAAACTTTTCACTCTTTATCTCACTTTTTAGTTTCAAGAAAGTTTTCCGCTCTTCATTTTTCATAATTGTGATTTTTCATTAGCACATGAGTGAAAACATATTTGATCTACTCTTCGATCACAATATAATTGTAAAAAATAAAGATCATAAAAAAAACCAAAAAAAATCAAAAAAATTGAAAAATCCAAAAAAACCGACTGAAACCTAAACCTAAAAAACCAATTTTATATTGGTTTGATTTGGTTTATAGTTTTAATAAACCGACATGATTGATCTATTTTTTTTAATAAAAACCGAATCAACTCGACCTATGTACACCCCTACCTACAGTCGAAGCCCCCACTATGTACTTATCATGCCCACAACCCCTAGTTAAACCATTTTCCCCAAATAAAAATGGTTGCTTATATTTTTGGACTGATCTAAATGGTTTGTGAAATATATCTTTGAGTAACTTTGATCCTCTAAGTTTTTAAAAAGTGAATATCTTTTATATTTGTCAACGTTTAATAAAATTTTGACAGCGAAAAATTGACAAAAGAGAATTGAGGGGAACTCACATTTGGATGTGATGTTTTTCTATTTTTTTTAGATTAATTTTTAGTTCAATCTATTACTTTTGGCCTTTGATTCACTTTTAAAAATTTAAGTTAAGTTATTTGGGAATTAGCTGGCTTTGGCTCTCTCGAGCATGTTAGCATAACGTTTTCCACACCATGGGTAGGAGGCCTAAAATCACAAATTTGGCAATAATAAGGGCGGAAGAGTTATCGGAGAAACAATTTCTGCAAGGGAGTGGTACTGGATGAGGGGATGGAGGTTCAAAAACAACGATCAACAATGTTGTAGTTGGAAGTAGTGGGACAAAATTCTCATAAATGGCCTCCGATTTGCTGAACTCGACAAGGGGAAAGCAGAATTTGGCAAAAGTGGGGAGTGTTGGGAAAAATGGACTATTTTTCCCGCCCCTTCCGGATCGCTTTCAAGCAGAAAATAACAGAGAAATTAAAGAGAATAACAACACAAAGATTTAATGTGGAAAGCTCCCCAATTGGAGAAAAACCACGGGCCCCCCAGAAAAATATTCATTATATGAAAATTATTACACAATACAATACACAATATTTTTCTCACACACCCTCACTTCCTAAAATACTATTCTCAAAGAGATCTCCAAAAGAATTATCTCTAAACTTCTTTAATAGTAAACAAGGAAAATAATATTTTTATGTGTATTAACAATGAAGGAGGTGGAGTTTATTTATAACTCTCAACCTCCTCCCAAACCAAGTAGATTTTCGATGTGGGAGGCAAAAGTTTTCTTTCTTCAAAAAACCAATTTCCACAAATCTCCAACTTTTGAAGAGAACAAAATTCAATCCGTTGGCCCATTATAGTTGTCCAGCTACACATAACAAAATCAGTTCTCCACCTAACTCTAAACTCGGCCAACCATGTGTGACTGCAACTTTCACATTGCCTGCTACTGACAATCATAATTCTAAATTCAAGAATTGTCATACCCCCATCATAAAGAGTACATCCACTTAGATTGAAAAACTAATCCAAGAATTTTCACTTGAAATCACTTCCTAATTTCAAGAATTTCATTTTCGGCACATGTCGAAAAATTGCTAATAACTTATGGTGCAAATCTCTTGTTGATTTCTTGAGAGTTCATTAGCCATTGACATCCTTTCCACCACACACCTTGCATCACCTATCAACCAATGCCCATGTGCAAAATTGTAGACCAGCTACCAATTAAACATCCTCTTCCATGACAATTCTAAAGGTAGCATTCATGCCATGGGGATTTTCGTCTTTCTTACAAAGAAATATCATCCCCCTATTCTTCGGAGACAACATTGGCAGCATTTTCTTTGGAGCTTCCAGCCGAACTAGCCCCATTATATGAACATTTATTCTTAACATGTCCCGGTTGTTTACAATTCCAGCAGATGACCTTCTCCATAGAGCTTTTCTTCCATTTTCCTTTAACAACAAGAGCTGAATCTTCTAGAGATTTTTCATCTCCATTCTTCAATTTTTTTTCCTCAGAATTCAATTTGCTTGTCACTTCTAAGAAAATCACAGTTTCCTTTCCATATATTAAAATGGGTTGCATGTGCTTGTAGGAAGATGGAAGAGACCAAATGAGTCGAAGTGCCTTGTCTTCATCATCAATTTTCACTCCAATAGATTCTAATTCAAAAACAATCCCATTCAAGACACTCAGATGATCAGAAATAGTTGTACCTTCAGCCATTTGCAATTTATGAAATTGATCCTTCAAATATAACATATTTGAAATACTTTTGGTTTGGTACAATTCTTCAAGTTTCTCCCATAACTCCTTTGTTGTAGACAATCCAATCACATTAGCAAGAATATTTTTAGCTAAACACAAACGAATTTGACTTGCCGCTTTCATGTCTAGCTCTTCCCATTCTTCATCACTAATTTTGGATTTTTCTGAGTCTTTACTGCTTTTAGATTTTTCTGAATTCTTATCACCTTTTCTGCTAATTGGTCTCTTTTTCAATGCCTTGTGTAATCCATATTGGATTCTTGTTTATCAGTACTAATAAATAGACAATAGTAATGTAAAGTACCCACTAAATTAGTTCCCAAGAAAGAGAGGTGGATCACAAGGGATACACTTAAGTACCAAGTCTTTCCTTAGCCAGAACCTCTTTAGATTGTACTTATTTCCACTATTACCAAATATACAAGTACCCCAAAGTAATTCCACCAGAATAGCAAACTCCATCGAATTCAAACTCCACTTGCTACTCCACCGGGATGAAACTTCTATTTGAGAACAATAATTCTAATTCAAAATTTTTTTTTGATGTGGAAGATCAGACAAAGCTGCAACCACAGAGCATACTAAAATTTCAAAAGAATTATTCCACACCGAAGGCTTTGATACCACTTGTTGGAAAAAATGGACTATTTTTCCGCCCCTTTTGAACCGCTTTCAAGCAGAAAATAACAGAGAAATTAAAGAGAATAACAACACAAAGATTTAACGTGAAAACTCCCCAATTGGAGAAAAACCACGGGCCTCCCAGAAAAATATTCACTATATGGAAAGTATTACACCATATAATACACAATATTTTTCTCACACACCCTCACTTCCTAAAATACTATTCTCAAAGAGATTTCTAAAAGAATTATCTCTAAACCTCTTTAATAGTAAACAAGGAAAAGAATATTTTTGTGTGTATCAACAATGAAGGAGGTGGGGTTTATTTATATCTCTCAACCTCCTCCCAAACCAAGTAGATTTTCAATGTGCAAGGCAAAGCTTTTCTTTCTTCAAAAAACCAATTTCAACAGGGAGAACAGGTCGCCAAACACCAAGAAATACATGAGATTTGAGGGTTTAATCTTCAAATTCTGCTTGTCCAATTGATGATCAGAGAAGTGCAAACTTGACTATGGGAGTAGGAGTTGGTCGATCCTAGTTGGGTCCTTAAATATTGAAGGCTACAAAGAAAATATATAATGTTTTTAAATAGAAGGACATCGTTGATAGTCCTTCCATTTTGAGCACTCATTCCTGGGATGATGAAGTAGAAGTGTAATAGATTCTCAACACGCTCGGTAGGGACATAGACCAATCAATATTGCTTTAGTATGGGATAAATTTGATATCAATAGTCTCAAATGTTGGTTTCAAAGTGGAATTTTTAAATCTGATGCGTGTAAGGGAACATGTGACCTTGGAGATAAAAGATGATGATATTAGTTTCGAAGTTGAATAATAGAAGCATGTTGTAGTGTGCTATGTTTTGGGAGTACACCGTCCTTTTGCGGTATTAAATGGGTTCACTGATCGATATTGGGGGATACTTGGTACTAGTAAAACAATTATGCTTAAGAATAGTATCATGTTAGTACGTTTCAATTCAGCAGAGGGAAAGAAAGAGTTCTTTAAGGAGGAATCTGTCGCTTCGATAGTAAATCCTTCATTGCTAAAAGCCTGGAAAGCTGATATGGAGTTTTCCAAGAAGGAGTTAGCTACAGTGTATATTTGGATCAAATTGTCAGGGTTGATTTTAAGTATTAGAGTGTGAAAGGGATCAATAAGTTTCGCAGCCTAATAGGGAAATCTCTCATAGTTGACAAGAACATTGAGAATAAGATGGGGTTAAACTTTGCAAAGTTATTAGTGGAAGTGAAGATAGGAAGTCACTTCCCAGAGATGATACATTTTCAGAATGAAAAGGGTGTGTGATTGAGCAGAAGATCACGTACGATTGAAAACTATTAGTTTGTACAATTTGTAAAAAATGTAGGCATTTTGGCTAATGTTTGTAGGAAGAATAAGATTAAGGAGAAAGTGAATGAAGAGAAGACACAGAAGGGTCCATGATTTGTTGTAATTGCAGAGCAAAAGGAAGGAAAGAAAATACAAAATTAAGTCACAACAAAAGAGATTCGGAGACTAGTATTGAATATATTAAATTTTACATTTATAATTGAAGTAATTAGTACTGACAAAAATGTTATTGCAGATTACATATCAAGACAAAGCTACACAGACTGATATAATAGAAGATGATGCTTTAGAAAAGATACTCAAAACCCTAACTACGTTTTCAATGAAAGTGGACAGTATGGGTAATGAAATAAAAAAGCTAAAGACTAATGAATTTAAACTGTGAAGCTACAAATCAGCTAACTCAGCAATGTGCAGAGCTATGTCGATCGGAAGACATTAAAATTCCAGAGCTAAAAAGAGACGTTGGGGCACTCCATAAAACCTAACAGCGTGTCACGACCCAAAATGGGTACGAAGCCATCGAACAAGTAAGCATAACCCATTCCAAAGAATAAAATTTAAGAGGAAGCGAAAAACAGAGGAACGAATGATCCCAATATATATATATATATATATATATATATAAGACACAAGTTTCAAAGATACATCCAAGGTCTGGTTGTCATCAGTATAAGCCTCTAAATGCAGAATGATAATAATAGCTAAAGTATCTTAAATGCAGGTAAGTATAAGATAAATAAGAAAGATCTGGGTAAGCTTGGAGTCTGCCAGGACTACCTCAATCTCCGCAACGTTATTGCTGAAAGAAAGCAATCCGCAAACGGCTACTTGATCCACTACCTACATGGGGTGCAAAAGAAATAAGAAAAATAGTAAAGAAAAACATGATGAGTATTAAATCATACGTACTCAGAAAACATCGTCGATAACCTATCCTAATCTAAAGCAACAACGATAGCCACCATTCCACCTACCCAAGGTTTCCCCATTCAATCTATATCTCGTAATTACATCCTTTAAACCTATCAAAATAACCCAACACAATGGTCAATAAACATATCAAACACAGGATTGGCATATTGATTCAGGTAAGTCAACACTATTCATTTTGAAATCAATAAAATAAGGGATGAAATTTATGAAAAAGACTCACTAGTTGATATGAGAGGCTTAATCAATCATAATAAACCAAGCAGTATGAGATGATAACAGGGAGATAGTACACATAT
The DNA here is from genome assembly GCF_002878395.1 of Capsicum annuum. NCBI lineage: Eukaryota > Viridiplantae > Streptophyta > Magnoliopsida > Solanales > Solanaceae > Capsicum > Capsicum annuum. Next base: position 141,235,233 of record NC_061117.1, on the reverse strand, counting down.
ATACAAGTGTATCTCATATTACCAAAAGGGTCTACACAACTATCTCTCCTGTCAAGCCTCATCTATACCCCACTCTCATAATATTACACCCTCTAAATCAGTATATGGTGATATAAGATAATATAATAAAGTGAAATGAATGCTCGAACACAATATCACAAATAATGTCCTAACACAGAAGTATAGCACAACAGTAAATACAAACACAGTATCAAATCATACCAAGAGTGATAATGCAATGCAGTCTAGTGATGATGATGGTGTGTTTTAAAAGTTACCGCATAACTTTCTGTATATACTCACCGAGCTCGTAGCTACCAGATAGGACCCATGGTGGTTCGCAATTCATATACTTATATAATCTCAATTTCTTTATAAGGTATCTTATTTTCTTACAAAAATTAAAATGTCTCAGTGGTACCAATGTCTTATGAATATGCATGCATAATATGAGGATGTAATGCTCGCAACCAATCAGTATGAAGATAAAAATCTATTTGATACATGTGTAAGTGCGCTATGAATCAGCTCAATGTATCAATAATTCATGATATCAGTTTTCACTTGGCACCAATTGAGTAAATAGTCATGTAGTCATTAGTGTTATCATCTCCAACCCCTCACTTGGGCATCACTATGATGATGATGCAATTAAATGCTCAAATAAGGCCTAATATGTCTAGTCAATCTCCCTTTCGGATGACATAATAATATATAAGGCATTCTAATGCACAGATAAGGCCTATGATGATAAGTCCAGACCCCACTCGAACGACATAATAACAAAATAAGGCAATTAATACACAAATATGACCAATAATATAAAGTCAAACCCCCACTTGGGCATCACAATAATACATCCTCTCAAATTAATAAGCAATATGTATATAAGCCTTTTCTCGGACACACGATCATAAATAGTTACATGAGCCTGTGAATATGTTCACATAAGTCCTACACGGGCAACACGAAATAAACAACAATCTCAATAAAAGAATATTGTGGAACTACCCAAACCTAGTTTGGTCCATCCATAAAGTCTCATATATTAATACAAGTATATCTGTACTCTAAATATTATCTAAAGTCTCAATCATTCCATCAATAATGATGATAATATCATAATTACACCCTAACAATGCATTAAACCATAATCATCACAATAAAGTATGCTGACAAGATTCAAGCTCTAAAATAGGCAATCCGATAGCAATTATTCGAGATCACTAGGCTATCTATCTACATTGTACTCTAAAAATAGTTGTAAGTAGTACTACTAACTAGGATAACCAACTATATAACTACAATCCATCAAGGACTCCAATACCCATGGAGATGCTCGCCATTTTACCTAAGTGGGATCTCTAATCCCAAATCATACACAAAATACAATAAACAAGTATACAATACATAAACACTTTGGAAAAACTCAAGGTATATCTCAACTTTCCTTAAATGAAGATCCATAAGCCAAAGCGCAGTTCAAAACCTCAATGAGATCTCAATTCTCTCTAATCAATACCAAAATCATCCAATCTAATCAAATATATCATCTATAAGTTAAAATAAAGCTAATGCTATCCATATTGACCCTATATAAGACAGGTCTAAAATGGGTTCAAAAAAATGAGTTTGAAAAAGAAAGGGATAAAATTAGGATTTTATTTAAGAATAAGGTTTTCCATATCAATAGGAGTCTATAGTTGAAACCCAAGCAAAAAAGAGTAGAAATCAAGCCTCAAATCAAAGAAAAAATTTACACTTTATCCGATAAAAACCCCAATAAAATATTTAAAATCATGGATAAGAGGTTGTTTTGAAGATAAAATCATTGAAAAATGATGGAATAAGGATTTGGGAACTACCCATGGAAGAAATCATAAAAACCCAATTGAAAAAGCCTTAATGCAAGCTCTAGAAGTCCAAAAATAGAGAAAACAAAGGTTTTAACAAGTTCTGGATGCAGTGCCTCGTGGTCACGGTCAGTCCATCCTGATCACGAGGGTCAACCTTTTACCAAGAATAAAATAACCATTGTTATTGTAGGCACTCGATCGCAATCGTGAAGTGATCTGAACCAAGACTCTCGCGAGCACGATGAAGGAAAAAACCCAACTTGGACCTATTACCCATCGCGATAGTGATGAACCCACCACACAATTATGATGACCTAGCTGATTGTTCTTTCGAATGCTACAGGTGGGGTCGCAAATGCGAAGAAAAGACTTATGCACCAAAAGCAACAATTCTAAGTTAAAAACTCTCAGAATAGACCCTTGGATTCATTTCGGACCCAATAAAAATAAACCATATATGAAACTATGCTAATTTTGATATTTCAAACTCAATGGCAACATTGAATTTTTCAAAAAAGGATTATTTTTAATAAATTAACTCCTGAAACCCCCTTAAGGCCAAATTTAACTATTTTCCAAATGGAGCATCGCATTGAAAAATAAAGGCTCCAAACCTGAAACATCCTGCTACTAACCCAAAATCGATATTCCAGAGCTAATATTTTAGGCTCATATCACAAAATATCAAATAATCCCTTTTAGAGATGTTCAAAATCACAAATTCACTTTGAACCCTCTCAAACACATTAGAAATCATGCCAACCATCGCCATAACTCATAAATTAGAAAAGGCAAACACGGGGAAGGGTAAAATGATAATACACAAAAAATTCTAAATTTTAATGTTAAGGTCATTATAAGAGGAGAAATGGAGACAATAATATCAGGGTAGAAGATAGGAGAGACACAATCGCGGGTAATACTAGAGATGAAACTTCTCATGATGTTCCTATACATGTGGAAATTTCTTTCCAAGATCTAGGAGAAGGGTCCAAGACAATCAGGGATTATACCAGTAAAGATGGTTCCGGGGAGAGGCCCTTAGTGATCATGTTGATGTCACTTAAATTATACCTCCGATAAAAGTATAAAATAGTCACTGAACAAATATATAACTCACTAGGTTGGAGTCGATCCCATGAGTAATAAGTTGGAATATTTATCAAGATATGTGTCTAAATAACTAGCAAGCAATTTTCAGTAAAAGGGGGATTTGAAAACTTCAAATAGTAACAAGATGTTGATTTTGGTAGACTTGTAATCAGTATGAGAGGCACTAGGACTATGTTCTCCATAACTACATAATTCCGTAGGTTCACCGTATTAGAGATCTCTCATGGTGATCAATATGCAAAATCAGTAGGTTATGCTCATCTAAACGACTTTACGTCCCTATAAGACGACTATCCTCAGTCACGAATTAACATCTCATGAGTTTTTCATTACTAACCTCTATCATTGATCCCATATTAACTATTCCATTACCAACTCAAGTTAATTAAGTCACTAATTTCTTTTTTCCATCTGTTATACCTTTTTTCATTACGCGTAAGGATAAGACTAGTTCTAATATTGGCCACCGTCAGAAAGAAATCAAACCAAAGAAAATCACAATACTTGCACAAACACCCTTTGAGAGTTATATCGTACTTTGAAAAATACTTAGATAATCATGACTGATTATCACAATTCTAGTTATGGTGTTTAGCTATTCATAATTGCCAGCACAGAAGAATAATTACGAGAACAAATCATAATTATAAACTTACAAGGAGAAGATAAAAACCACCAGTCTCACTTTGAATTAAAACCCTAAAAAGTAATGTCAATACATCAAAGAATAAAAATATGCCTCAAAGTACTATAAGAATGTAACTGACACGAAAGACCTAATTGGAGTATTTAAAGACAAAAATAAAACCTATCCTAAATCTAATGAAATTTGTTGAGTCAGCTCCTCAAATAAAAGAAGGTGTGATCGTGAGCAGATACTACGATCGTTCTTTGTTTCGTTGTTTAAAAGATTGACTTTTGCATCTTTTAGATCTTGGATGGAACGATGCTCAATATAAGCTTGTGGTTTCCTTGTATGATTGTAGAACCTTTTCATGCTTTCCATCGTTGAATTTCACGATTTCTAAACTTTTCTCTTACGATCTTCAGGACGAACCAGTGGTACTATCCCATAACCGTGGGATCTTCTTGTCTGCTCCTTTTCACACACTTAACATTTGCAAGCCTTGTTCCTAGACTCTTTTTTGATGATTAATTAACTACCATAGCATCTATGAACAACCATGGGATGCTTTAGTTTGATCTCTTTCAATTTTGTACTTTCTTAGTTCCTCCCTACGCCAGTAAGGTACAACCACTGTTAGATCCTATGGTCGTGACAAAGCTTACCTGATGCCTTTTAAGTCTAAATTCTTATACTTTAATTCTCAGAATGTTTGACCTGCAAATACCATAAACACGCATCATACCCACATAAAATACCTTTGTACTAGCAAATTTTTCTAATTTTAAGCATCAAAAGTGTCGTAAGTTCATGACGCATCGACGCCCTTAACTTAGAACATTTGCATGTCCTTAGGAGAACAAGACAAAACTAAGCTAAAACATAATATAAATGGCGCTTAACCAAGAAATTTAAGAGTCTTACGACAGTCATACTTGTTAAAAACCAAATTTAGCATGCATGAATCAAAACACAAGTTCACTCCTCTTCCAAACATTAGTAAAATCAAAATAGATATGTGTACACAAACCTCTAAACATGAAAAAATGAGATCATGTGATGGCATTACATTATAAACAGACAACCTAGTATGCAAAGAAATGACATTATCCAAACAAGTAGCAACTACGATGCAACCCTATGCCCTCACAACAAAAAAAGTCTATAACACTCAAAATACATTATGAATATTGGGATAGGGATTAAATCTTAGCACTCACTCTCACAAATAATTCCAAATATCGTACATTAGGTATCTTAGGTTTTCCCTTATTTTCTACGTCCTAGTTCTTCGGACAATCAAATTAGGATCACTATAGGAATTTTATTAGCTTGTGATTTAGGCTTGGGGACGGTACGGGTATGGTACACATGGATCAAGTGACTAAATCCTCCTTGGCACTATGCTGCTTTTGGCTCCACTTTCTTTTTTTTTTTTTCCCTTTTTTTAACTTTTCGGTCCTTGGGTGCAATTTTCTTTTCACAACTTCTTTTATTCTTCCTTTTATATTTTTTTTCAAACTCTTCTTCCACAATTGTTTTCTTTTCTTTCTTTATCACACCAAACTGCACCAAAATTCCTTTTTCATTTACTAGCTCCTTTTACATATCCAATTTCCTTCACATAGCCCTATGATGGCCACCCCAACTTATGCAATTTACCCGAGTTGAAGTGCATATAGCCAAAGAGTAAATAGGTCCAATGAAAACCATTGTTAACAAATTAGGAAAATGAACAGGCTAGTACAAGAAAAAAAGTCTATTTAAGCTCAAAGTTTGGGCTATTTAAGCTTAAAATAGGATATTATTTTCATTTGGTCGGTATAGCTCAAAATAGGATATTATTTTCATTTGGTCGGCCTTTTAGGCTTATAATGGACTATTCAAGAATGGCCTATGACCCTTTTCTAACTTACTATCCTACAAATTTGGTGAGACTAACTGGGAAAGTTCTAGATCGCACACACCTGTCGACTCGGTAAGTACCTCGCAACTCACATGGCTCAGAGAGACACACACAATTTCTACATATCCAGTTCATCCATAGTTAGGCTATGGTAATCATATTCATAATTATAATTCCATAACGAGATCCACATTATTCATAATTCACAGTAGTACACATACAACAAAAACATTAAAAAAAATTGAGGGGAATCATTTAAACATTAAAACACAAATTGCATGTTTTTTTTATTTAGATTGCACTAGCTTATCTTATTTCTCTCTTGGTTACACAAACAACACAAAAATAACACAAAGACATAAATTAAACACCTAAAAATGATGATTCTAACCAGATGGTGGATCTGACGAAAAAGAAATAAAGCGACAAAACCCTCGGATGTGGTAAACCCTACCCCATTGGCGCCAAAATTAATGTTTCCCAAACTATACCTCTGATAAAAGCATAAAATGATCAAAAATCAAATATGGAACTCAATTAGGTTGGGGTCAATCCCACAAGGAATAGATTGGAATATTAATCAAGATGTCTGTTTAAATAATTAGTAAGCAATTTTAAGTAAAAGAGAGATTTGAGTATTTCAAGTAATAACTAGCTGTTGATTTTATTAGACTTGTTATCAGTGTGAGAGAGGAACTAGGACTATGTTCACCATAACTTTATAACTCCACAGGTTCATTGTACTAGTGATCTCTCATGGTGCTCAGCATATAAAATTGATAGGTTATGTTCATCTAAATGATTTTACTCCTTTATTAGATGACAATCCCTAGTCACAAATTAACATCTCATGAGTATTGTATTACTAGCCCTATCATTGATCCCATCTTAACTATCCTATTTATCAACTTAAGTTAGTTAAAATATAGGTTGATAGATCCAAGTCTCATTGCTAAATTTCTTTTCCTATCCGTTACACCTTTTTTCACTATAAGTAAGGATAAGATGAGTTCTAACATCACCATCAGAAAGCAATCAAACTAAAAAAATTTATAATACATACACAAACACCCTTTGAGAATCACGTCGTACTTTGAATGCTACTTTGTTAATTCGTCATGGTTCTCTTTATTGTTCAGGGACACCCTATCATCTAGAGTCTACCCCATTTGCGATAGATTTGTAGCAACAATATCTTTGAAAGATTTCAAATTGGCACTATATAAACCATCCACAGAGACAACATCCTCAGATGAGCTCATCACATCATCACCTTATGCAGCCTCTGATCATCCTCAGTTGGATTTGTATCTTTGCCTCCATCTTAAGACTGGGAAAGCTCAATCAGAGTATTCGCGTGCACCAATGCTGTGGAAAGTATGTTTAACCATAACAAATTTTGACCTAGTGGTTTGAATTGCATGTAGATCATCAACACTTCTCGAGGGGAACTCGACCTCCGAATCACTAGATTATTCTAAATCGGTCTTCGAGGATGAAGGTTTGTCTTTTGAGACCCGCTTCTTAGTTATTTCCTTGAAAATTGCATGATCTAACTTCTCTTTGTTTAACTTGGGTGTCATAGTACCTATAAGTAAAAGGATTAGTCCCCAAAAATGCATAAACACAGGTTCAGTAATTCATATAAATAATAAATATCACGATCGTGCTATGAAGGCCTAATTGTTCTTTCAATCGAAGGAAAACACTGCTCAAAATTCCCTAAGGGTTGTCACATCAGATGAGTTCTACCTACGATCGTACCCAAATACAATGATTGTGGGATATGATCGTCTAATAGACTTCTGCAACCTTATAAACTAGCGCCCATAAAGATCCAACCTACAATCAAACATTAGAACGATGATTGTGGGTTATGTGATAATGCTCAACATACACGTCAAATTAAGTGCACGACGGCCATTGTCAATATAATTACCCAACTTTGAGTTGGGGTCAAATCCACGAGGAACAATATGAGTGGTGATCGAGTAAGTTTGAAATGAAAGTACTTGCTAAATTCAAACCTAAGATATAAATATTTTGGGAATTTTGAATATTTTCAAAAGTATAAAACAACTCTTGGGATTCTAGAGGACTGACTTGAGGCTAAGAATAATTAGAGTATAATCAATTAGGAACTGATCTTGGGGCCATGCCATTTTAGGTGCAAACTCATACATGGGTAATTGAAAATTTATCCAAATTTAACTATAGTCATGGGTAAGTTAGATTTAAAGGTATTAGTGTCAATCATTCAATAAAACACTAAATTTTATTTGTGGGTTCTTTCGAACACCTCACTAATATGACCAAACAACCTATCCAATACCTTCATTGGTACCCTTACTTCTAAGATAGTACTATCAAATGAGTTAAATCAATCAATAACCTTATTTCTAAGATGATGTCATCCCACAAACTAACTCAGGTTATTGTTTACAAATGCCCTTCACCAAATACCCCTCTTTCAAGAATGGTATGAGATCCTAAAAAATTAGGGGTTTCACCCATAATTCTTAGTTCAAGTATGGGGTAAAATAAAAATCCACAATAAATAGCTAATTAGATAGATAAACAAACAACACCCAAGCACTACTCACCACCTATTCAAGCATAACCCCAAAACAAAGAACTAGAACCTTATAAAGATAATAAATAAAATATACCAAAATTTCCACCAAATTGATTCATGAAAGAGAAAGAGAATGCAAAACCAAACTTTAAATTTCAACAGATCTTTAATGAAAATTTGCTAATCCTTCACTTAGGAGCTACTCTAATGTCTTCTTAGCTTAAGATTAGTACAATAAGCTCTCCAAGATGAAAAATAGATAATGGGTAAAAAGATGGATAAAGGATAAGCTAAAAACCCCCTATTTAAGCCCCAATTCCACATTTGCCAAATATTACAATTTCCCCCCTAAACATTTTTTGCCCTATTGCGATCGCGTTCTTGGGATCACGATCGCAACTCTTGTGTCGCTATTATGATAACTAAGGGTCATCTGATCTTTGATTGCTTGACCGCAATCGCGACTCTGAGGATCATGATTGCGGTAACTGAGGGCTCCTAATCTCTAGATTTTGCTCCTTTTTGCCTCTTTTTCTTCCATTTTAGCTTGATTTCCTTTCATTTTAATGGAGGTCCCGCAAGATCACAAAAACTGAAAGTGATTGCATTCAAGTGGAGAATTAGTCTTATTTACAAAATTTTATCCAAAATAGTGCCAGAATTTGGATGCCAATGAGTGGTAAATTTGTCACTCATCAACACCCCAAACTTAAACTATTGGTTGTCCTCAAGCAACCAAGAACAATTCAATGAGATAGGGTATTTAACTAAAATCCACCCAAACAAAAGCTATACTAAAGGAATAAGCTAACAAAGCTCTACAAAGTCTTTCCAAACATGACATGGCAACGACTAAACCAAAATTTTCTATTAAGCACATATTACGAAACAAGGATGTAAGTTTGTATCAAATGAACCTTCCAAATCAGCAAAGCATCTTAAGAGGAAACACAAAACTTTAAAGATTGTCTCAATCTTAACAATGCAACGTACCTCACCTATTTACCAAAACAGATAGTAAGACTTCACTCTCTACCCAAAAGTATCGATGTCATTCACACGTAAGAGTAAGATCCATACACATAAGACATTTAAATTTATAAAGGACCTCAAATAATGAAAGAATTCATACTCACTCTCGCAAAGAAATTCAAGTCAATGAGTAGAATCATAGGCTTACCCTTTGTATTTTTTGCCACTAATGTAGACTTGACTAGTTTGGAATCACCAAGGGCTTGCAGGTCAAGATGAAGGCTCAGGGTATGGGAAGGAATATATATGGATCAAGTTACTAAAATACCTCCTTCAATATAATCGTTCAACTCCTCCCATCCCCAAATTTTCAAACTATCCACCTTATTCTTCTTCAAATCATTGCCCATATTTCCTTATCCTTTTGTTTAACATTTACCAAACAATTTAAAGCCACCATTTTACTTTCTTCATTTCTTTGTATTTTTCAAGAGACTTTCTAACTTTATCCTCTTCTTATCCACCATCCTATTTGTCTCATTTCTCTTCATATTCTATGGGCTAAGTTATACAACTATACCATTAAGTATGTCTCTTGTCTCTTAAGCACATGATTTGACCACTTTACGTACACCTTTCTTGGCTCATCCTGAGACATCATATTCATCCCCCCAAACTTGTAGTTTAAACCACTCTTACACTATTCTTCTAACTATACAAACCCCCCAAACTTAGGCTTTTGCCTATATTTCATTGCATAGGATTATGTGATGCATCAAAGGAGGTTAAGTGCTAAAAGAGAGATGTTCAAAAGGGTTTAGGTGTTATAGCATGGTTATCATTATAATAAGAATAAAAGATGGGCAAAAAGCTCAAATAGGTTAACTAAGGAACAATGTTAAGGTGGGAATTTGGCTATGTGATGGGTCAAAAATGGCCTTGGATCATCATCCAAACCACGTTTGCCTAGAATTTCGCTTTGAACACACTCAAAGCAATTTCTAGAGACATATATACAGAAGTTATTCAAGAATATCACCACACATGGCATCATACTTATAGAGCAAAAAGTTAGCCCTCCAACCAATTTGAGTTATTTGAACTTCATAAGTTACTCTGAGTCAGACTCATCCTTGTAAAATAAGAGTCAAGAATTGAATTTAATGGTTTCACTCAAAAGAAAGCTCAAAAGCATCCTTGATATTTTTCAAAAAGAAAATTATATTTTCTTTTGTTTTATCTCAAAATCATTCTATTTCTTGCCAATGACATTTTGAAAGTACTTTTGAACTTTTTCTGCTTCGTAAACAATTAAAGAAAAACTTAGGTGAATGCTAGGCAACATTATTATTACACTTCATGGGATTATTTCCTCATAGATTCACATATCGCCCATTCAGCTCATAAAATACTCATGGCACCAATAGAAACACAAAAGACCCTATACCCTTAAGAATGGTGTCACCCAATCTATCATAGGTCAAGACAAGCATTTATGTCTCTCGAGTTACTTAGACTTCATCCGGGGATGCTATGATAGGCACATTAATCGATCAACCATGGATGAAACATTCATTAACAATTTCAACCAAAACCCACCGGTTATCCAACATTTAAGACCAACTGGACTCAAAACTATGCTCTAAAAATGATCATATAACACCCCAAGAAAGTTCACATTAACCTTTACAAGCACATAAGGTGTTCCTCTCTTATCGACATTTTAACTAACACATGTGCGCATGAAAGGTAAGAGCTTAAAAAATAGAATAACAACACATGTTAACAAGCTCAATGCACCAATTCATAACAAAACACACCATTTGTAATCAAACTAACCCAATTAAATCACCCACCTCTTAATTAAGCTAACAAACCTCAAGTAGGTGTTTTATCGAACACATATTGTGCACTAGTGTATGGAAGCAAAAGTTTACAGTTGAGCATGTAAAACAAAGCACACATTCAAAAATTTCATCCCAACAACCACATTCTACCAAATTAATCTCAAAGAATTAAATTCAAACCAAAAGAAACCATGGAATGTGATTATCATTTGTATTTTTAAGGAGAATTTCACAAAAGATCATACCTTGTAAGCTTACTGAAGAGAGGAATAAAATGAAAGAACGATATATTTATCTGGGGTTTCATTCTTGAGATACCCTCTCAACTTATGCTATCATCTGCAAACACCCAAAAACAAGCAAAACATTGAATAAAAAACATTAGAAAAAATCAAGAAAATTTTTTTGGGTTTCCTCCCAAGAAGCGCCTTAGTTAAAGTCACGGCATGACATATTTTGACTATCATTTATGTCTCCATTTACAAGATTTGAATATTTTGCCCAACTTTTGATCAATACATCTTCGAGGTACTTTGGGTAAAAGTAAGAGCACAACGATATATATTTTATCATGCCACTTTGAAAACTTGAACTTTTTACCCAACTTCACACTAAACTTTTGAGTAGGCTTTTTGGGTATTGGTGAGAACATAAAAAAATCGCTTGTCAAACATTGAATTTTGAACTTATCGTCCTTCAAATGAGGGACGCCATTTCACCCTTTTGGAATGAAAAACTCCAAAATGTAAGAATCTTGCTCCTCATCTCCAACATTCATTATTTGCTCGGATGGTTCGACTTTCATCACATCCACCAAGTATAATGTTAAAATATTGTTGGAATGAGGTAGTCTTCTCAATTCCAGAGTCACACTCTTCTTGACACTCTCACCCCAAAATGAACTAGAGTCTTTACAAAGGATTTGCTTGGCTTTTTATTTCAACTCCAGTATCGGTTCTTCGATTTTGGCATCCTTCATTATTTTTGGTTCGGTTGGCAGGAAAATCTCCAAGAATTTTTTTCATATCAAGCCCACCATCAACCACATGGCTAGATACTTTTTCATTATCAACCTCATTTTGAAGATTGAGCATATCCATGGCACTTGAAAAATCGACCTCCTCACTCACTTTTTCTTTTTCAGTCTCCATCTCAAATGCCGTCATGAATTGATACAAGTGATGCACGTCCTTTTCCATTGTAGTCACCCGATCCAATAGAGTTAAAAGCATTACTTCAGCTCCGTTGTATCCGGCACGCTGGTCTTCCTTTATCACATCATGAGACCTATCAAACTCATAAAAAGAACTAACATTTTTGTTAGCATAACTAGGGGAGGGAGAATTTGAACAATCACTCCAATGTCTATCTCGACCGCCACATAAAGAAAAATCATACTCCCAATAGGATCGAGATGATGCACACACCTCTTTCTGCAAAGTATATTTATAATTTTACCAAAAGTGGGGTCCATCAAAATATAGACATATATCATAAAGATAAGATTTGCAACCACCAAACTCATATTCGTTCCAGGATGCCATAATAATAAGTAAACAAAAACAAAAATCTACCTAACACAAGAAATAAAAGAAAATCTCAAACAAATATTTGCAAGTTTGAATCCAAGCAAGTAAGCTAAAATTTCAAATTAACTTAATACACCAAATTGTTCTCCGACAGCGGTGCTATTTTTGATAACGCTCAACTTACATGTCAAATTAAGTGCAAGGTGACCGTTGCCAATATAATTATCCAACTTTGAGTCGGGGTCGAATCCACGAGGAACAATGTGAGTGGTGATCGAGTAAGTTCAAAATAAAAGTAATTGCTAAATTCAAACCTAAGATACAAATATTTTGGGAATTTTGAATATTTTCAAAAGTATAAAACAAATCTTGGGCTTCTAGAGGGATGGCTTGATGCTAATAATAATTAGATTATAATCAATTAGGAATGGATCTTGGGGTCATGCAATTCTAGGTGAAAACTCATGCATAGGTAATTGAAAATTTATCCAAATTTAGCTATAGTCATGGGTAGGTTAGATTTAGAGGTATTAGTGTCAATCATTCAATAAAACACTAAATTTCATTCATGGGTTCTTTCAAACACCTCGTGTATCTGGCCAAATAACCTATCCAACACCTTAATTAGCACCCTTACTTTTAAGATGGTACTATCAAATGAGTTAACTCAATCAACACCCTTATTTTTAAGATGATGTCGTCCCACAAATTAACTCAAGTTATAGTTTGCAAATACCCTTTACCCAATGCCTCTCTTTTAATGATGGTATGAGATCCTAAATAATTGGGGGTTCAAGTATGAGGTAAAAGCAAAATTCACAATAAATAGCTATTAGATAGATAAACAAACAACACCCAAGCACTACTCACCACCTATTTAAGCATAACCCCAAAAAAAAGAACTAGCAACTCATAAAGATAATAAATAGAAATATACCAAAATTTCCACCAAATTGATTCTTGAAAGAGAAAGAGAATGCAAACCCAAACTTTAAATTTCAACAAATCTTCGATGAAAATTTGCTAATCCTTCACTTAGGAGTTACTCTAATATCTTCATAGCTCAAGATTAGTAAAATAGTCTCCCCAAGATGAAAAATTGATAATGGGTAAAAGATGGATAAAGGATGAGCTAAAAACCCATAATTTAAGCCTCAATTCCACATTTGCCAAATATTACAATTTCCCCTGAATCTTTTTCGCCCTACTGTGGCCGCGTTCTTTGGATCACAATCACAAATCTTATGTCGCGATCACGATAACTGAGGGTCATATGATCTCTGATTGCTTGACCGTGATCACGACTCTAAGGATCGCGATCTCGGTAATTAAGGGCCTCCTGATCTCTAGCTTTTGCTCTTTTTTGCCTCTTTTTCTTCCCTTTCAGCTTGATTTCCCTTTGTTTTTAACAGAGGTCCTGCAAGATCACAAAAATTGAAAATGATTGCATTCAAATGGAGAATTAGCCTCATTCACATAATTTTATCCAAAATAGTGCAAGAATTTGGATACCAATGAGTGGTAAATTTGTCACTCATCAACACCCCCAAACTTAAAATATTGGTTGTCTTCAAGCAACCAAGAACAATTCAATGAGATAAGGTATTTAACTAAAATCCACCCAAAAGAAAGCTATACTAAAGGAATAAGCTAACAAAGCTCTACAAAGACTTTCCAAACATAACATGGTAACAACTAAATCAAAATTTCCTAGTAAGCACATATTATGAAGCAAGGATGCAAGTTTGCATCAAACGAACCTTCCAAATCATCAGAGCATCTTAAGAGGAAACACACAATCTTCAAAGGTTGTCTTTATCTTAACAATGCAACTTACCTCACCCATTTTCCCAAACCGATAGTAAGACTTTACTCTCTATCCAAGAGTGTCGATGCCGCTCACACGCAAGAGTTATCTCCACACACATAAGATATTTAAACTTATAAATGAGCTGAAATAATGAAAGAATTCACGCTCACTCTAGCAAAGAAAATCAAGTACAATGAGTAGAACCATAGGCTTTACCTTTGTGTTTTTCGCCACTAATATAGACTTACCTAGGTTGGAATTACCAAGGTGTTGTGGGTCAGGATGAAGGTTAAGGTGTAGGAAGGAATATATATGGATCAAGTGACTAAAAGTCCCCCTTCAATGCAATCGCTCAACTCCTTCTAGCCTAAAATTTTCAAACTATCCACCTTATTCTCCTTCAAATAATTCCCCATATTCGTTATCCTTTTGTTTAACATTTACCAAACAATTTAAAGCCACCATTTTTATTTCTTCATTTCTTTGAGTTTTCAAGGGACTTTCTAACTTTAAGCTCTTCTTAGACCCCCTCCCTCATTTGTCTTATTTTTCTTCACATTCTATGGGCTAAGCTATACAACCATACCATCAAGTATGTCTCTTGTATCTTAAGCACATGAGTTGATAAACTTACGTACATCTTTCTTGGCTCATATTTACATATCACATTCACCCTTCTAAACTTGGTGTTTGAACCACTCTTACATTATTCTCCAACTACACAAACTCCCCAAACTTAGGCTTTCACTTATATTTCATTGCTTAGGATCATGTGATGCATAAAAGTAGGTTAAGTGCCAAAAGAGAGATGTTCAAAAGGGTTTAGGTGTTATCACTACAATAAGAATGAAAGATGGTCAAAAGGCTCAAATGGGTTAACTAAGGCATAATGTTAAGGTGGGAATTTGGATATGTGATGGGTCAAAAATGGCCTCGGGTCATCCTCAACCAGAATGTACTTTAGACTATATTAGCTCACAAAGGGCCCATGAAACCAATTTCCCAAACATCAAATAGCTTAAGCTCTAGTATCATGGTCATTGAAAGTTCTTGCCTTCATGAGATGTTTTCTTGTCTTTAGCGTTGGTTACAAGCCTTTGGATAGTCCTAAGTATCTTTATGAATGGTGGTCTAGTAGTACCCACATTTCAAGATATTATGCACAGTCCACATACCACTATGATAACCCACAAACTATGAAGAATGACATGCTTAAAAAATACTCATTATCTCTATCTCAGGAACACATCTTTGAATTAATCAGTCCACACAAATCTAAAATAAGTATGGATCATCCCAAAGAACTTCTTACATCATGCCTAAAATTCTTATACTGTTGAAATAATAGGTCCTCTGGAACTACATCACTCACCAAATAATTAAAAAAGTCAACAAACTATGAAATCAAGTCTTTTCATGCAACCAAAACCTGTTCATCTGGAAAAGTATCATCAATCTCAAACTCATCCTTCAGTTTAAACATTGCTTCCTTTTAAAGCTGTGATAGGTGATCAGCCACTTGATTTCATTTCCCTTTTGATCCTTGACCTTAAAGTTAAATTCCTATATCAGAAGTACCCATTAAATAATATTTGTCTTTTCATTCCTCTTTGCTATAAGGTTACTAAGAGTTATGTGGTTAGTATGCACAATCTCTTTTGTGCTAAGCAAATAAGATCAAAATTTCTTAAATGTAAACACCATAACAAACAACTCTTGTTCAGTCACAGTGTAATTCTTTTGAGCAGGGTTAAGTGCCTCGATATCATATTAGATGGGATATAATATCTTCTCTCGCCTTTGGCCTAAGACTGCACCAAGCGCTATACCACTAGCATTACACATAACCTCGAACGACATGGACCAATCAGGTGATACAATAATAGGGGCTGAAATCAACTTATTTTTTAGGCACTCATCATTAAAAATAAACTTTACCTCCTTCTCCAATAACTTACCCGAAGGATGAATAATTTTAGAGAAGTACTAGAAGGATCTACGATAAATCCCAGCAAGTCCCAAAAAACTCTGAATACCTTTAATAGAAATTAGTGGAGGTAATTTTTTAATCACCTAAATCTTTACATTGTCTACCTCAATCCATTTCTTTGAAATCTTGTGATCAAACATTATTTCTTCTTTGACCATGAAGTGGAACTTCTCCCAATTTAGCACTAACTTGCAACCTTGACATCTCCTCTAGACACTAGCAAGATAGGCTAAACAACTTTCAAATGAATCATCAACCACCTAGAAATCATCCATAAATACCTCAATGGTGTCCTTCACATTGTCAGAAAACATAAACATCATGCAACCCTGAAAGATGGTTAGCGCATTACTCAAATAAAAAGTCATTCTCATGAACGCAAACATCCCATATGGACTAGTGAAAGTAGTCTTTTCTTGGTCTTAAGAGTTGTATACATGTAAAATTTATAGGATCAAATTCATATAAAATTAGAATTTGATCCATATTTGATTGGGTCTAAAATTATTTTGAGCTTAAAAAAATATGCCCATTTTATTCCTCATCAAGGTCCACCACACCTTGAAGCCTAAACTCATGCCACGTGTCAAGTAATGTGGAATCCCAATCAAATCCAAGACCAACGAGATGATGCCACATGTACAAATAATGTGGAAATATTATTTAAATTCAAAAATCGGTCAAAAGTCGCCAAGTGTCAAACTGACATATTTTGGCCAATCACGAGCAACCAGGCCCACGCCCTACAACTATAAATAAGGGGTAACATAACATTCTAGGAAGGACATTAGGAAAGAGAACTTTTACAAGCATTGGCAACATCAGCATCGACTATTAAGTCCTTACAAGGAGCAATCAACGGAGTCCTTCCCGAAGATAAATAATCCAAAGCGACAAAATATTTTTTGACATTCTCGATAATTGAAATACATCTCTAGGAGTCCAAACATCAAAAGGTTTGAGAAACACGCTACTGAAGGTCCGCGAATCATTTATAAGTTTAGGAGAGAAGAATCAATAGAGTTATAGAATTGTACTCACAAGATTCATTTAAATATAGTTACTTTTTTTATTTATTTTATTTTTGTTTGCAGTTAATTTTCAGCACTACAAAAATTTATTGCGAATAAATTTTGACATGTCCAGTGGGACCAGTTCTGCTCTTCATCTCTTCTTTTATACATTGAAAAATCATAAATTCAACTACTGCAATAGACTTCAAAAAAATCAATGATGTTTCATGCAAGAAGTCTACTATTTCCACATCTACTATGACCAAACTTGTTGTCCCCATCAACCGACGCAATTTCAACGATTATGCTTTAGATGGATGCCAATATTTCACCTTTTAGAAATGATGAAAAGGATAAAATCTTAAATTTCAGCTGTAACTACAACCCCCGATGGCAACTTTGCATCTATGTTATCAGATGAACTGTCTGAAACTGGTTGCAACTTTGGAGAATTAAGGACTTAATGAATTCTCCAACTTCAATGAAAGTCAACACCTTTATGGTTGATGCAATTGACATGGATGAGAAGTTTACAATGATGGAGCAAACCATTGAAGCCTTGAAGAAGTTTGTTGATGAAAAATACCATAAAATCACCCGACTTATGAGCAAGTTAGATCTCTATAGTTTAGGAGAGTTAAATTATAATCTAACACTACAAGAAAAAGTTGACGGTGAATCTCTCATCAAGTCAAGTAACAATCAATGCGCTAATCGATCTATTTAAGTGTCCACTCTAACGGTTCAACAACTGCAAGATATGATTGCAAATACAATCAAGACAGAATATAGTGGTCCATCACAAAGTTTCATAGGATACTCAAAGCCATATTCTAAGCAAATCGAGGGCTTAATGATGCCAATTGGATATCAACCATCAAAGTTTCAATAATTTGATGGAAAGAAAAATCCAAGGAAACACATCGCTTATTTTGTTGAAACTTGTAGCAGTGTTGGCATACATGGTGATCTTCTTGTCAATCAATTTGTTCGCTCTTTGAAAGACAATGCCTTTGATTGGTACACAGACTTGGAGTATGAATTAATTGACTCTTGGGAGAATCTAGAAAGTCAATTTCTAAATCGTTTCTATAGCACCCATTGTACGGTCAACATTATGGAGTCAAAAAATACAAGACAAAGTAAAGTACATAAATTGCTAGCAAACATTAAGCTTCGATTGCACGGATCAACTTTCTGAAACTTTCGTGATTGAAGTTTGAATTCAAAGGATGCATTGAGGCCTTGTGTATATCCTCCAAGTAATTAAGCCTCAAACTTTTGAAGAATTAGCTACGCGTACTCATGACATGGAGCTAAGTATTGCAACTCATAGAATGGCACCACCTGTTTTTAATCCTGAAAAAGAAGTCACGAAATTCAAAGAATCGGAAGAAGACCAAATTGGGAAATCTATGACGATAACTGTGAGTTTTATAGAGGCCTCCATAAGACAAAAGCTAAAAGAGTAAGCTCCAAAGCAACAAATGCGAGAGGTAAAAAATCAACGAACCTTGAAAGAGTTACAAGCAAGGGTAAAAAATCAATGAACCTTGAAGGAGTTACAAGCAAGTCATTGAAATCCCTAAGTCAAAACAAACTGAAGAATCAAACAAAGTCGATGATCCTATGTACTACAAATTTCACTGCATTGTTAGTCATCACACCACAAAATGCTTCATTCTAAAAAAAAAATCATGATGTTAATGCAAGAAGGAAAGATCATCATTGATAATGACGATATAGTTGATGCAAATCATGTTAGCGTTGAAATGGAGCATAAAAAAGTTTAATTTCAAAAGTTCTATAATCCATGTGCTCTGTGGTATCACCAAAATGTGAAAGAATCATCATGCTACAATTTGGGAGCTTTGACCCAATTGAGGTTCTCGCCCTAAAGAAAATAATAAGCAAGTCCATGTCAAATGACTTCTCCAGTAGCAAGAAGGGTAACACTTTGACATTGATTGCTCGTAAAAGAAAAAATATCAAAGGACTTCTAAACTGCAACTTCTAAAAGTCGACACAAGATCAAGTGCAAATCTTCTTCTACCAATGGGGGCAATAAATGCCAAACTGAAGTGCAACAATACTTCATTACAAAGGGTTGGAAGGAAAGTTACATTATAAGAATTCTTCCCCAGAATGCTCCTTAAGGCGTGAGCTTAACTACATATCACTCCTGGCCCGCATGAGTCTAAACTGTGAATGACTCTCTGAAAAAAAGAAAAAAAATTAACTAATCATTCCTGAACTATGTTATGAATTGATCCTCCCAAAGTACGTAGGCAGCTTAGAGTATTTTTTACTCTAAGCTCAGTCATATGAGTTACAAAAATAAAAAAAAATAGAAAAACGTGTGTCATTATTTAAGCACGGTAACAACACTTTGAATTGACATAGATATGACATAAGGATAGACGTTCCTTTACTAAGTTTACCACGGATGTGCAAAGATAAAGAGACCAGCAAGGCAAAGTGAATTTCGATAATATATCTATACAAATTCGTATAGCTGTTCACCATCATTTTTACATATGTGGTAAATCTTATAAGACTTCTCCTCAACAGAAAAAATGGCTCATGATTCAAAAGATCCTATACTAGGTTATGAATTTTCTATCATAGCCGCTCAAAGTTGCAAAATAGGCCATCAGATTCCAAACTAAGCTGACTTTGATGACATATCTGTATAAATCCGTACAGGCATTAAGTGTGGTTTTTAAGTAAGTTGTAGATCTACTAATCTACTTTCCAACAAAAAATGGTACCTTATTTCGATACTCCTATGTTGAGATAAAAAATTTATTGTGATGCTGCGCAAAGCTGATACAACTAGCGAACCAAGATTAAAAGATTGGTTTTGGGGAAATTTATGGGACAATTTGGGTGCAATATGATTGTGATTCCTGCGTGAGACGTATCTCTTCAAGTATAGTCTTCAACACAAGAAACAACATCTGATTTTGATACTGCTACGTTGAGATATAAAATTTATCGTGACACCGCACAAACCTGATAAAACTAGCAAACCAAGATTAGAAGATTGGTTTTGGGACAATATCTGGGATGATTTGAGTGTAATTTGATTGTGATTCCTGCTTGAGATGTATCTCTATGAGTCTAGTTTCCAATGCAAAAAATGGCTTCTAATTTTAATGTTCCCAAGTCAAGATATGAGTATTTTCGTGAGGTTGCACAAAACAAACAAAAAGTGACAAAACAGAACTAATAGTCTAATTTCGCAAGGATACATGGATATATCTGGAGAGAATATGAGCGTGATTTTTGTGTAGAACTTATCCTCACAAGTCTATTTTTCAACACTGCAAGTTGTCCATGATTAGAAACCCCCACGATGCTTCAATTTGGCATGATCAACATTGGGAGAAGCACATCAGTCTAGTTCAACATGGCTAATATCAATGTCGATTAATTTGAAATTTGGTTTTCAACCATTTATCTTCAACAATAACAATCTCCGTTACTCAAGCTTTCCAAAATTGAAACTCCTTTTCCTGATGTGATCTTTCAATGATTCTGAAAATAATAAGAGCACATCACAGTGAGCAGCTTAACATGTTCAGCAACTTTGATGTTGAACGACTAATAGTGGTAAAATAGTAGGAAACAGTTTATAAATTTCTTTGCCAAGATGCAAGGAGTTTCCTATGCCGAAACTTAAGGGAATAGACACAAATTTCTTGCCAAGGATAGAAATGAGTTGCTCCGGGTGTCTATTTCCAAGCTGTAAGAGGGAATATTGCTCACCAAATCCTTAAAAAAAAGGTGAAACACTTAGTTTTTGCTCATTAAACTCTGCGACTCAAAAAATAATGCCTGAATTGATTCCTAACCAATCATCGAGACAATGTTTGTATACGCTTGGTCTGATATCGATACCACTTGTATTTTTCCATGAACCAACAAAAAAAAGTAAGAAGGACTGATAACGAACATGCTATCTGGAGTCACGACATGACAACTTATAACATCAACTTCAAAAATTGTTCTTGGTCAATCATACTGATTTAATCTTCCATATTTAGCATAGATGTTCTCCTTAAAGTCAAGTTATTAAGATCAAATAGCTAATGATTTGGCCACTCCAAGATCATGATGCAAATATTTTAACAAGGGTACCCAAGGTTGTAAAATCAATAGACCAGATTTGGAGATGAAATCCAAAAATGGATTCCCATCAATACAAAAGGAGTTTGACATTGATTTTTTGATATGATACAACAATACAAGTCTCGTATCTTCAGAACTAAGCCTCTCATCATTTGGCTGCTCTTACATCAAGAAAAGGATATTTTGGTGAGATAGCTCAAATCTGTGAGAAGACCAGCCAAATTTGAAGACAAACCTCAAAAATTAATTCCCTCAATCCTGAAGGTGTTTACCATTGATTTATGGATATGTTGGATTAACGCGAGTCTAGTTTCTTTAGAACTAAACCGTTCAACATTTGGACGTTCCTACAACCATATATGATTTTTACTCTGCGAGTGTTTGAAGTTGAAAATTAGGAAAGACACTCTATGATCTTCCACCGATGCTGCGAGGAGGCTGTATAATTTGTGTGGCGTCTACTAATGCTGCCAAAAAGGTTGATGTGCACCAACAGTGTTTTCCAAATACATGATCGCAAAGGCTCTATATTGTTCATAACATTTTCTTGTAGAGAGGCTCCTATGAACAATTTTCAGTTCGTGTACAAGGAATGTTGTGGTGAAATTTGAAGATGAGAATACCTGGGGATTTTTCAAATTGCCAATCAGTTGGCAAATTACCATATTGAGGAGATTTCTTTGGAGGTGACTTGAATACTTTTTTTGAAACCAAAAGGAAAGTTAATATATTTTTTTCTTTGGTACATGAAATCAATAGGGACGTTGTGTTTTTCTTTGGTGCATGAAACCAAAAGAAAAGTTAATATTTTTCTTTGGTACAAAAATTCAAGTCAACTTTTTTACTTCATACGTGCAATATGTCAAGTGAGGGTGTTGTATTGATCTTTTTAATTCAAATACATTGAAAGGGTAACATTGTTGTGCCAGTAAGAATTACTTAAATAAATATTAAGACGGTGATTTCTCATGTTCATACTTATCTAAGAAGAGTAAAAAAAATCAAGTTGATCATATTTTTAATACTCTTGAAATAATATCAAATTTGTACTCGATTGTGGGCAAAAAATGAGGATCGCCACAAACAAATTATTGGTTGCTTTGACAAAGCCTTTCACAACATGAAAGTTCATGGAGTAAACTTTTGTTAGACCACTGACAAGTATTGGCCTAACTAGGATGCGCCGATGAGAAACAATTACCTTTGAAGTCACAAAAATGGAAACACATTCATGAGTACCTCAAGCCTCGCCGCCAAGTTTCAGCAAGCCTACATGTCGACAAGCCTTGAAGTAGGGGGCATCTGCAGAAACAAAAATTTATTGGATCAACTTCATATAAAATTTAAATTTGATCCATATTTTATTGGGTCTAAAATTATTTTGAGCTTAAAAAAATAATAAACCCATTTTATTCCTCATCAAGGTCCATCTCACCTTGAACCCCAAACTCATGCCACGTTTCAAGTGACGTGGAATCCCAGTCAAATCCAAGATCAATGAGATGATGCCATATGTACAAGTAATGTGGAAATCTCATTCAAATTCAAGAACCAGTCAAAAGTCGCCAAGTGTCAAAGTGACATATTTCAGCCAATCACAAGCAACCAGACCTACTCCCTACAACTATAAATGTGGTAACATAATATTCTAAGGAGGACATTCAAAAAGAGAACATTGAAAAGCATTGGCAACATCGACATCGACTATTAAGCCCTTGCAAGGAGCAATCAATAGAGTCCTTCTTGGAGATAGATCCAAAGCGACAAAACATTCTCCGACATTCTCGGAGATTGAAATACATCTCTAGGAGTCCAAATCATCCAAAGGTTCGAGAAACACGCTACTTAAGGCCCTCAGATCATTTCTAAGTTTAGGAGAGAAGAATCAACAGAGTTACAGAATTTTACTCAAAAGATTGACTTTAATAAAATTACTCTTTTTGTTTATTTTATTTTTGCTTGTAGTTAATTTTCAGCACTACAAAAATTTTTTGTGAACAAGATCAACAGTAATTTGTGTATAACCTGAATAACCATCGATAAAATAATACCATCCTCTACCAGCAAAATGGTCTATTATTTGATCCATAAATGACATTAAAAAGTGATACTTCTCAGTCCATGCATCAATTTCTTATAGTCCATGCATACTCTCCGACCAATGTTTGGCCTCATAGGAATAAGCTCATTCTTCTCATTTGGAACCGTGTTGGTTCCATACTATTTTGGCACAATTAAATCGGGCTCACCCATTTATTGTCAGTAATAGGATAAATCACACAAATATCTAACCACTTGATTATCTTCTTCTTAACTACCTCTTGTATAGACATATTAAGTATTTATTGATGCTCAATACTAGGAACATAATCTGGCTCAAGTTGGATCTTATGTGTCCAAATTTCAAGCGAATTCTCAATGATTTTAGCAGTCGACCATCCAATGTCCCTCTTGAACTTTTGTAATATCGACACTAGAGCCTCAACTTGCCAATCCAACAAATCAACTATAATAATAACCATCAAAGTATTATTGGATCCTAAGAAAACATACCACAGATGGAGAGGAAGAGCCTTGATCTCCAAAATTAGAGGTTTCTCAATTAAAGGCCTAGACGACAAGGTCACTCAGATCGAGATCTAGATTTTTAGTTGAAAAATGTAAGGACTCATACCAGAAAGTGTGTGCTCATCGTCTTATCATCGTCATCAATATTATCACTCTCAAAATTCATAATGACTGTTACCAGTGCTTTGACTCCAAGCCTTTCCTCAATAGAAACTACCAATGCATCTTCATCTATTGTATCATAACTGATATCACTTGTATATCCTTTGGTTACATCATGGATTGGAAAACATTGAAGGTCACATACTCATCATTCAACCTAAATTTTATCTACCAGTCTCCATATCAACCAATAATCATCCAGTCGTAAAGAATGGTCTCCCCAAGATAATGGAAACTCAAAGTCCACCTTATAATCAAGGATGATGAAATCAACTAGAAAAATAAAAGCTTTAACACTCACCAAAACATCACAGAAGATTCCCATGGGATTTTCACAACGTGATCCACCATAAAAAGTCTCATTAAATTTGTTTGAGCGATCCCAACCCCAACTGTTTGTAAACTGCTAGTGGTATCAAATTAATGCTAGCACCCATGTCACATAAATCTTTAGCAAAATTAAAAGACCTAATAGTACATGGAATCGTGAAAGCTCTAAGGTCCTTTTTTTTAACTAGAGATTAGAAAATAATTTCACTACAATGGTGCATATTATTAATAGGATCAAAACTCATAGTCCTCTTTATTAATCACTAAATCCTTTATGAACTTTATATAACTCGACATTTGCTTAAGTGCCTCAACTAGAGGATGTTCGCTGATAATCCTTTCAATATAGAGATAAACATGTGATACTTTCCCTTTTTTGTTTTTTTCTTATTCTTTGTAGAAATAAAGGAGGGGGTCGTGGAATTATAGTAAATACTTGCAGGATATTCTTCCCCTTCCCCTTCTTAGCTCTAGCCTTATTTTCAGCAACTGAAGGCTTTTTAGCCACAATCAACTTATCAACTAGATTTCTGGATTCGACTACCTTCTCATCATCAACAATCACTGGCTCCACGTCATCTATAATAATTGCGGGTAGGAAAATCAATAGTCATTTTACCATTCTTAGTATTAATTGCCAAACAATAAGCATTGTTCATATTTTAGATATTGTTGCTTGGAGCTGTGCCTTACTAACCTTAACTCGTCGTAATTGAAATTTGACAAAACTGCTGTGAAATCTTCTTAATAGCGATAGTATGTGACTCAACTTTCTAACTTGTCCCTAAAATATGTACTCAAAGATTTTTTAGACAGTCTTCAGTCTTCTATACCTTTTTCACCATTTTTCAATCATATTTTCTATCCTCAAATTAATTGAATCAGTATCACGGTTCTCCAGTGGAACATAAAGGTCACTTTTTCTTTATGACTATCCTTTCTCTTCCAATCACCATCTCTTTTGTGACTCCAATCTCTATACTGTAACCTATTTTGGTTATTATCTTTGTAATATTTCTAACCTTGGTTTATGATCAGAGAGCCAGTTGTATTAGGTAAAAGTTAACATTTGGCTCAGAAACCCATCACCTGATTATCTAATACTTAGCTTCCTTTTCAAAATTAGAGTCATCATATCTAGGTGTTTTGCCTTGTGAACCTACTGCAATCACCTTTTCTTTCCCTGTTGCTACAAATTATTTTATGGACAATATGAATTCAGTCCTTAATTGTGCTAACTTTTGGGTGACATAATCATCATCTAATTGTTGTAGTTGCCTGAAGTTATAAATCTCATTTCAACTATAATATTTTGGAAGGTGCAAAAGATCTTTCTACAAACCATGTCTTTAGCTCTTGCCAAGTTGTGGTTGACCCTTGTGGTAACTTAGTCAACTATAGAGTGGCTTCTCTAGTCAAATGAAAAGGGAAGCAATTACAGTCTAATAACATCCTGACTCACACCAGGAAAATTATAAGAGGTTTAAATCTCTATAAATTTCATTAGATGAAGATTTGCATCAGCAGTAGGAAAGCCCAAAAACACCCACTTTAAGTTCAGTAACTAGATCATAGCACTAGTGATGTCAAATTTAGTTACTAGAGATAATTGTGTTGGAACAATAATACTTGTTTTAGCCACCTTAATAAAGTCTATATCATCCTCTGTATCATCAAATTGAGTAATATAATAATAAGGAGGTTGCCTCCCCTATTACATTTTTGTTTATTTTACCCTTCAAGTGTGGCTAAGTAGGTTGATTCTGCCTATCTAGCTTTTTTTCCCATGTTGCCTATCTGATAACTTCTTGTCTAGCATTCTCTTCTGCAACCAAACAAGCAATGACTTGTTTTGCAGCTCCCTAAATCCCATAAAGATGCCCTGGATGATTCAGAACACCCTCATCTACTACTCCTTTATGATGAACTCCTTGATTATGAATGCCTTTGTTCACCGTTCTTCTTCTATCTCTCAAAGTTCTCTTAATTTTTGGAATAAGTGGAATCAGGGGTTTGCCTTGACTCTTAGTGTATGACATGCACTGATGTGTTCCCTAAAAACAATAAAAAAAACCTATAGTTAGGAAACAAAAACTAACAACCAAACAAACATAATCAATTAACTCTGTAATTACATTCCTGGTAACGGTACCAAAATTTGATGTTGCCTGAATTACACCTTTGATAAAAGTACAAAGTGGTCGCTGATCAAATATAGAACCCAATAGGTTAAGGTTGATACCATAAGGAATGGATCATAATATCTATCAAAATGTTTGTCTAAATAATTAGTATTCGATTTCCAGTGATGATGGACCTAAGAACTTCAAATAGTAACAAGTTGTTGATTTCATAGACTTATAATAGTGTAAGAGAAACACAAGGACTGTGTTTGTCATAACTTCATAACTCTGTAGATTCGTTGTACTAGTGATATCTTGTAGTGCTAATCTTGCAGAATCGATAGGTTATGTTCATCTAAAGGACATTATGCCCCTATTAAATGATTATCCCCAATCACTAATTAACGTCTCATGAGTTTTGCATTATTAACCGTTATAATTGATCCCCTATTAATTAGCCTATTTACAGGCTCAAGCTAATTAAATGGAAGTTGAAATCTCTAAGTCTCATTGTTAATTTCTTTTTACCATTTGTTAGACCTTTTTTCATTGTGAGTATGGATAAGATGAGTTCTAACATTGGCTACCATTAGAAAGCCATCAAACCTAATAGATTCACAATACATGCACAAATACCCTTTTAGAATCACGTCGTACTTTGCCCACTACTTTGTTAATCCTGGTTTCCACAACTCTACTTGTGGTGTTTAGCTATTCATAATTGCAAGCACACTAGAATAATTCTGAGAAGATATCATAATTATGAACTTACAAGAAGAAAATGAAAACCACAAGTCTCATTTTGAATTAAAACCTTAAAAATCAATGTTTGTACTCCAAAAAACAACAATATGACTCAAAAGTACTAAGAGAATGTAAGATAATACAAAAGACGTAATAAGAGTATTTATAGACAAACATAAAACCTATCCTAAACATCATGGAATTTGTTGAGTCGACGCCTTGAACAAAGAAAGGTACAATCATAAGTAAATAATACAATTGTTCTTTGCACTCATTGTTTAGAAGGCTGACTTTTGCATCTTTCATATCTTGGATGGAACTATGCTCAATACAAGCTCGTGGTTTGCTTGTATGATCGTAGAACCCTTTCATGCTTTCCACCTTAGACTTCACTATTTGAACTTTCATTGTACATTCTTTAGAAAGATCGTGATACTATCTTACGACTGTGGCATCTTCTTGTCTACTCCTCTTGACACTTAAAATCTACAAGCCTTGTTCCTAGACTCTCTTCCCACGATCGATTTAATGTTATAGTATCTATGTATGATCGTGAGATGCATTCATCTGATCCATTTCATTTTTTACTTCCTTAGGTCCTCCTCAGGATAAGAAGGTACGACTGTTGTCAGATCCAATGATCGTGGTTAAGCATGTCTAATGCCTTTTAAATCCAAATTTCTACACGTTACTTTCTAGTGTCGTTTGACTTCCAAATACCATAAACACACATCATAAAATACCTTTTACCTAGAAAATTTCCCTAGTTTTAAGCATAAAAAAAGTGCTAGTTCACGACTCATCACATGGTTAAAGTACTTAGCTGGAATGTTCGAGGCCTGAATGGCCTGAACAAGCAGAAAAGGTAAAACATCTCTGCAATGATCAAGAGGTGGGTTTGATTGGTTTACTAAAGACTAGAATTAAGGTTCACAGAGTAGGTCAGGTGATTGAGAATATGCATCCAGGGTAGCATATTATAGCAACCATATTTCTCAATATAACGGGAGAATTATTGTGATGTAGAGGTCTGACTGGTTTTAGGTGGATGTAACTTGTGAGATTTGTCAAATTGTTTCTTGCAAGGTCAATGATATTCCTATGATATTTATGTATGCTTTTAAGTTGAAAGTGGATAGAGTAGAGCCATGGCAATACCTAGTGTAATTATCTCGAAACAGTCTTGGAGCTTGGAGTGTCTTAGGGGATTTTAATTCAGTTTTAAGGAAGAAGAATGGATTAGAGGGAAACCAAGGGAACCTAGGTGAGGTAATAGATTTCCAGCAGTGTCTTGATACTAGTGGTCTGGAAGAGATGCCTTTGTCAGGATGCAAGTATACCTAGACTAATAAACATGGGAACGAATATTTTTGAAGATTGATTAGGTGTTTACTAATGGTAATTGGATAGATCAAATTTCCCTCATGCTAGATCATACAATGCAGGAAGGCTTTAATGATTATTTTCTAATAGTGATCAAAATTCCCCAATATGATACTAAAAAGTAGAGGGCATTTAAATACTGCAATCCTGTGGAGCTCTCACCCTATTTTTGAGAGCATCGTGGGAGACTGTTGGAGGGTTCAGGTAAATGAATGTCAAATATTCAAAGTTACCATGAAATTGAGTGTTTTTAAAAAGAAGTTGAGGGAGATACGCAAGCAAAATTTCAGTAACATTAACGAGGAGGTTAAGATTAATAGGAAAAAAGCTAAGGCTACTTCAAGATCAGCTACAGATTACATCTGTTTTATCTCCTTTTCGGGTTGAAGGGTTTGAAAATAATAGTTTTTGACTTTTTAAAATCATTTCAAAACTTTTAAAGAAGATTTTGAAATAATTTAAGACAATACACAGTCACCACTTGATTTTTGAGAAAATATCATAAAAAATTAAAAATATTTTAAAGACTTGAAAACAGAAACAAATTCTTAAAATTAGACAAAATGACTAAGGTTTTAGGTAACGCCTTGAGAAGGTTTTTAAGGAACTAAAGAGCGTCCGTTAAAAAACGGTTGACCATAAGACAAATTGACTGATTTGACTTATTTTGAAAATGACTAATTTTATAAAATCTTGAAATCCATTTGCAAAATATGACATAAATCTTTTTCAAGTAAAAATTAGTTCATTTAAATTGAGGAAAAATTCTCTCAAAAGGAAAGGTGAACTTGTAACGACCCATTTCATCATTATTAAATTATCCCTAATAAATTCATGAAAACTCATTATTCAATATTAACTTGGGTCCAAGATAGCAAATATTTTATTTTTTATGTCACCTCAAATTTTTCAGCAAAGATCTTAGCCTTCGGATGTATCTAGATAGACTCAAGCTAGAAGAATTTAATTATTCATGAGTTCTAATATCAATACCTTAGTTTAAAGTTCTTTTAGGATGAATTAAGGTCGTAAAATATCCCTAACACATAGTTAAGTTTATAACTTTCTTTCAGATACAGTTTCGATATGGATTTCTATTAGGGACAAATTTAAACAATCATATCTCTTAGAATATAAGGAGTTACGAAACACAACACCCACCAAACCAAAGATATATGAGTCCTCTTTCCAACACAATAAATTGTTTGTCAATAATAATTCAGAGTAAGAATTTATGACTCTTTTACTGAGCCCTGTCCGGGCTGAATGGGATTTCGCTGTAGCAGAAATTCTAATGGTATTTAAATCATCTTCAACAGTATTTTAGGTTTAAAAACCTCAAATTTCATTCCTCAACCCTATAGAGATGATTTCTCAAATCTTAAGATGGAATTCTTTCGTTGAGGTAAGTTTTTCCATTATTTTCTTCTTCTTTTAATTTTAACATCTTAGAATCCTTAAAAAGAACTTTAATGATGGAATTCTTGTAGGGAATACTCATGGGTGCTTTTAATATAACCTAGAGATGATTCTAAACTATAAATTAAAGATTCCTAACATGAATTTCATAAACTAGATTATGAATTTTGATGGTTCGAAACCTTAAATTCTGTAAAGATGAGACCTTTAGCATAAAAACTCCATTAATGGAGATGGATTAAGCTTGAAAGAGCTAAATGATGATTAATTGAACTTGAAGAATGATATAGACCTTGAATTAAGGGTAGAATTAGTTTGTTTGAATCCCTAGGATATTTGTTTGAAGAGTAATTATTTAATTACTCTTATAATTGCTTGATTTTTAGATAGTTGATTATTCCAAGGAATGGAGAAAGGAAAGAGCATGTTTGTTGTGGATTGCTTCATTCAAAAGCTTAGCATCCAGGTAGGCTAGGTTTAATGAGTAGAAGATTTTATTATTTTATATTTTCATAATTTAAAATTGATGAAAGAAAGCATGTCTAGGACCGCGGGCATGGAGTTGAGGTGGATAGAGAGACGGGAACTTAACTCTAATCCCAAAAACTATATTATAGATTAATTATATGATATTTGTGATTTTATGTGCTATGTGCTGCAATGAGATTGTTGTAAATAAAGGATGTGGATATGATAGTTCTTAGTTGTTCTGGTGATGAACCTAGTTGAGTTATAATGATATTAAGTTGTATGTGTTGGACAATAATATGGTGAGGAGAACCATGCTAGGATTAAATATTGGTGAGCATAGAATATCTAAAGGATAGATGACTTGAACTAGTGTGATGATTGTATTATATGGAAAGAGGTAGTGACATTTTAATAATTAATGAGTAAGTAATACTCCAATAGTGACTTGCATGCTTAAGTGTTAAATTGTGATTTATTTTATGATATTCTTGTTTTGGTATTGATAAAAACAATTTATCTATTAGATGCCCATGAGAGGCTAAATTGGTGATAATGATGATTTATTGAAATGTGCCTATGAGAGGCTTGTTTGATAATGATAACTCCTTATATTAGTGCCATGAATGGCTTGTTGATATTTAAATTGTTGATGCGTGTATAAATGATTATTAAAATTTACTTGATGAAATTGTCTCATGACCTTAAGTGGACTTGTAAACTTGGTATATCATGTTGTATGCCATGATGAAATGTAAATTTAATATTAATATTACTTATTTATGGTGGATCGAGTATCGCACCGGTACAGATATGTATATGTTGAATCAGATACCATGCAGGTACTGATATATATATAATGGATGGGGTACCACACCTGTACGAATATATATATGTTGGATCGGGTACCACGCCGGTACAGATATGTATATAATGGATTGGGTACCACATAGGTATGGATATGTACATGTTGGATTGGATACCACGCCGGTACGGATATATATATGTTGGATTAGGTACCACGCAGGTATAGATATGTATATGTTGGATTGGGTACCACGTCGGTACGGATATATATATGATGGTTCGAGTGCCATGCCAGTACGGATTTGCATATGTTGGATCAGGTACCATGCCGGTACGGATATGTGTATGTTGGATTGGGTACCACGCCGGTACAAATATGTTTATGATGGATCGGGTACCACGCCGGTACGTATATGTATATGGTGGATCGGGTGCCACGCCGGTACGGTACATGAATATAGATTGTTCCCTGCAGGTCATGACTATTGGGGAAAAAATAAGTCCCATAGCATGTGTGTACATATTTGTGTTCAGTATGTGGATGCTTACAGTGTGGTTGATACTCTTGATGGTTATGTGGCTTGTTTATGACTACTATTTGATCTGTTATTATTGTATTGTTGATTCATTAGGTATTTGATTGTGTAATATGTATTTGAAAAAGTGAAACTTTGTACTTGCTTATATGTTAGTTGACTTACTTCATCTATACGTGTTTTAATCGTAGCATACTAGAATAGCTAGTTATCATTCTTTAATATTATATGAGAGCATTTGGTTGTTAGCTCGAGAGTTTAGTGTGGGTTGTCTATGATTACAGGTTTGTTCCTGTGAATATGAGTAATGAAAAAGATAAGATGAATAAAGCGGAATAGTGATGTATTAATGGTGGATTATGGTTGATTATGTGAATTAACGAGGCTAGAGTATGTTAGTGGTGAATATAATACTGATGGAGTTGGAAGAGTAATTGGATGATGTAACTTATATAGGTAAAGTAATAATGTTATTACAATCTTGGTTGAATTATATTCCATTCAAGACGTCATGATTTATTTTCCTTAATTCTATTTATGATTATATGAACTAACACGGTCGGCCGATGATGCGTACCAGTACGTATGGTTGTATTGACCTTACTCTTCTACATTTCTTATTTGGGTGTAGACTGAGTGTAGGTTAGTTCACAGTTATTAGATGAATGACCATATTCAACACTAACTTTTACACTTTTTTCTTGGCAAATGTTAGAGTCCTTGTATTATTTATTTCAATGTCAGTCTATGTTGTAATAGGTAGCTCTTGTAATGTCTAACCAAGTCTTGGGATAGTGAAGGACATTAGTAAGAAGTTTTTGAAAAAGTTTATTTATTAATATTTAATTTACTTTATATTTCCTTAAAAATAGAAGTCTTCCGCATATTTTTAGTTGGGTAATAAGGGTTCTTCTAGCTACTTAGAATAGTGTAGGTGCCCGTACGATCCATTAATAATTTGGGTCTTGACAGTTGGTATCAGAGCATTAGGTTCACCGGTCCCACAAGTATAAGTGCAATGTCAAGTAGAGTTCCGTAGATTGTTATGTAGGGCCCCACACCCAATCTTCGGTAGGCTATGAGGCATGTAGAAGTCATTTTACTTTCTTTCTCTCCATCGTGCCATCCTAATCTTGGACTATTGGATTGAATTCTAATGGTATCTAGACAATTCTAATTGGTATCTTAATAGAGCTCAATTGGAATGTAGTTGATTCCAATTCGTATCTTAGTAATATTGAATAAAAATTTAAGAGATTTCAATTGGTATCTGTTAATAAGGTCTAAAAGTTATTATTAATAGATAAAGACTTGTGAAAGTTGTGAATTTATTGATTGCTTGTTTTTGTTATTTGGCTAAACTTGTGTTGCTTAATTTTTGTCATTGTTGTGAATTGTTTTTGTTTGAATTTAAGTGATGAAAATTGACTATGTTGTTTTTGTTGATAATTATGATGAGATTATTTGATTTCTTGTTATTGTGAAACTAACAATTCTATGAAGCTTACTCATTTTTGGTACTATTATACTGATGAAATTGATGATATGAGAATTGAGAGAATGATATGAGAACATGATGTCAAGAAAAGATGGTGAAAAAGTGATATGAATAAAAGACTGAGGTGATATGTATTTTCTGTAATGAGAGGTTCTTGTTAATGATGTTGTGGATGGATCTTTGTGTAGTTTGATTATTTGATATTATTTGAGGATCCTTGTGTGGTCCGGTCATTGAGACTGTATTTAGAATTTTTATGTAGTTCTATTATTGAAATTATAATAGGTTACTTGTGAGGACTAACTAAGTGACATTATCTTTGAGTTCCTTATGGGAACGAATTCTTAATGCTTGGCAAAATAATGAGTTTTAAATAAAAGTGTCAAAAACTAGTAGAGGTTGTTGATACCTATAGAATTTGATCGATAACTGGTCTGGAATGTGATATTGATGATGAGACTGTTAATGACCTGTAATCAATTTATTTTGTTTGGCCTTTCTTATGTGCTAGTGGTGTGGGGACCACTCTTGAGGTGATTAAGAGTTAAGTGAAGCTCGTAATAAAAATATTGTTAGGTAGAAATAAGAATGACTCTGTATATCTTAAATTTATGTTAGTGATATAAGAGTGGTTTGGCTTGACCAAGAAGTGTTTGTCATTGAAAAATATTGAGTTAATGATTGTCATGACATAAGTTATAGCTGTGGATTTATGCATTAGGAAAAATCTTGAGAAGATCAATTATTATTGATTTGACCTTGTGGCTGAATTATATATTTGCATGTCACACAGAGTTGGCTGATATATGACACTTTAAGAGGATAGTAATTTCTACGATAGTTGCAATCCAAAATCAAATGACTTAGTTACATTCATAAAATAATTAAGAATGATCCTGCATGGGAGAATAAGTGAATTATTAATGGCATGATTGATCTTTCTTGGGTGATACTTGGTGGATATTGCTTGTTGAGTGATTAAGGTATGACGATTAGATGAATATTAACAATGTTGTGGAGGAGAATGTGTTGTAGGCTATAATTCTGTGGGATCTTTATGGCTAATAGTTGTAAGCTTGTGTAATGAATGAGAGGTTATGTTGTCATCTATGTATAGTAGTAAATACTAAGCTTGCATCGTGGGTAATCTTGAGGTGAAAATAATAGTGCTTATGAAATGTTGAAGTTATCTTTATAGAATAAATTTAACAGTCTTGGTTGAGTTCATGCAGATATCTAAGTTATGTGACTTGTAGGTAGGGTGGTGGCTTAAATATGATCAAATGAAGATTCTCCATGGGGTAGTCTTAGCTATAAACCGTGTCTACCTGGAGATATTTTATTTGTTATATCACCTCAAATTTTTCGGCAAAGATTTTAGCCTTCGGATGTGTCGAGATAGACTCAAGCTCGAAGAATTTAATTATTCATGATTTCTAATATCAATACCTTAGCTTTAACGTTCTTTTAGAATGAATTAATGTCGTAAAATATCCCTAACACATAGTTAAGTTTATAACTTTCTTTTCGATATGAATTTCTATTAGGGCCAAATTTAAACAATCATATCTC
Organism: Capsicum annuum; assembly: GCF_002878395.1. Taxonomy (NCBI): domain Eukaryota; kingdom Viridiplantae; phylum Streptophyta; class Magnoliopsida; order Solanales; family Solanaceae; genus Capsicum; species Capsicum annuum. The sequence continues at coordinate 141,200,253 of NC_061117.1, read as the reverse complement.
TTAGAATATAAGGAGTTACGAAACACAATACCCACCAAATCAAAGATCTCTAAGTCCTCTTTCCAACACAACAAACCGTTTATCAATACGAATTCAGAGTAAAAGGTTATGATTGTTTAACTGAGCACTCTCTGAGCTGAGACAGGATTTTGCTGTAGCGAAAATTCTGATGGTATTTAAATCAGCTTCAGCAGTATTTCAGGTCGAAAAGCCTCAAATTTCATTCCTCAACTCTAGAGAGGTGACTTTCAAAAGCTTAAGATAGAATTCCTTCATTGAGGTAAGTTTTTCCATTATTTTCTTCGTCTTTTAATTCTTTAACATCTTAGATCCTTAAAAAGACCTTTAATGGTGGAATTCTTTTAGGAAATACTCATAGGTGTTTTTAATATGACCTAGAGATGATTCTAAACTATAAATTAAAGATTCCTAACATGAATTTCATAAACTAGATTATGAATTTTGATGGTTAGGAACCTTGAATTCCATAAAGATGAGACCTTTAGCATAAAAACTTCATTAATTATGATGGATTAAGCTTGAAAGAGCTAACTAATAATTAATTGAACTTGGGATTGATATAGACCTTGAATTAAGAGTAGAATTAGTGGGTTTGAATCCCCAGGATATTTGTTCGAAGAGTAATTATTTAATTACTCTTATAATTGCTTGATTTTTAGATGATAGATTATTTCAAGGCATGAAGAAAGGAAAGAGCATCTTAGTTGTGGCTTGCTTCATTCAAAAGCTTAGCATCCAGGTAGGCTAGGTTTAATGAGTAGAATATTGTGTTTTTTATATTTTCATAATTTAAAATTAATTGGAGAAAGTATATCTAGATCTGCGGGCATGGAGTTGAGGTGTATAAAGACTCGAGAACTCAACTTTAATCCTGAAAACTATATTACTAATTAATTATGTGATATTTATGATATTATGTGCTATGTGCTGCAATGAGATTATTGTAAATGAAGGATGTGGATATGATCGGTCTTAGTTGTTCTGGTGATGAACCTAGTTGAGTTATAATGAAATTAAGTTGTATGTGTTGGACAATAATATGGTGAGGAGAACCATGCTAGGATTAAATACTGATGAGCATAATAATATCTAAAGGACAAACGACTTGAATTAGTGTGATGATTGTATTATATGGAAAGAGGTAGTGACATTTTAATAATTAATGAGTAAGTAATACTTCAATAGTGGCTGGCATGCTTAAGTGTTAAATTTTGATTTATTTTATGATATTCTTGTTTTGGTATTGATAAAAGAACTTTATATATTGGATGCCCATAAGAGGCTAAATTGGTGATAATGATGATTTATAGAAATGTGCCTATGAGAGGCTTGTTTGATAATGATAAATCCTTGTATTTATGTCATGAATGGCTTGTTGATATTTGGATTGTTGATGCGTGTATAAATGATTATTGAAATTACTTGATGGAATTGTCTCATGACTTTAAGTGTACTTGTAAACTTGGTACATCGTGTTATATGTTGTGAGGAAATGGAAATTTGATATTGATGTTACTTGTTTTTGGTGGATCGAGTACCACGCCGATACTAATATATATATATTGGATCGGGTACTACGCAGGTACGAATATGTATATAATGGATGGGAAACCACGCCGGTACGAATATTATATATTGGATCGGGTACCATGTCGGTACAGATATGCATATGTTGGATCAGACACCACGCTGGTATGGATATGTACATGTTGGATCGGGTACCACGCCGGTACGAATATATGTATGTTGGATCGGGTACCACACCGGTATGGATATGTATATGTTGGATTGGATATGGCACCAGTACGGATATGTATATGATGGATCGGGTACCACGCCGGTATGGATATGTATATGTTGGATCGGGTATTACGCCAGTACGAATATGTGTATATTGGATCGGGTACCACATCGGTACGGATATGTGTATAATTGATCAGGTACCACGCCGGTATGGATATGTATATGGTGGATCAGGTACCACATCAGTACGGTATATGAACATAGATTGTCCCCTGCAGGTCATGACTATTTGGGCCAAAATAAGTCCCATAGCATGTGTGTACATACTTGTGTTGAGTGTGTGGATGTTTACAATATGGTTGGTACTCTTGATGGTTATGTGGTTTGTTTATGACCGATATTTGATCTGTTATTACTGTATTGTTGATTAATTAGATATTTGATTGTGTGATATATATTTGACGAAGTAAAACTTCGTACTTGCTTATATGTTGGTTGACTTGCTTCATCTATACGTGTTTTAATCGTAGCTTATCATAATAGCTAGTGATCATTCTTTAATATTATATAAGAGCATTTGGTTGTTAGCTCGAGAGTTTAGTGTGGATTGTCTATGATAACGGGTTTGTTCCTGTGAATATGAGTAATGAAAAAGATATGGTGAATAAAGAGGAATAATAATGTATTAGCGATGGATTGTGATTGATTGTGTGAATTAACGAGGCTAGAGTATGTTAGTGGTTAATATAATACTAATGGAGTTGGAAGAGTAATTGGATGATGTAACTTATATAGGTAAAGTAATAATGTTATTACAGTCTTGGTTGAATTATATTCTTTTCAAGATGTCATGATTTATTTTTATTAATTCTATTTTATGATTATATGAACTAACACGAACGGCCGATGATGCCTACCTGTACGTGTGGTTGTATTGACCCTACTCTTCTACATTCCTTATTGGGGTGTAGACTGAATGCAGGTTAGTTCACAGTTTAGTTCACAGTTATTAGATGAATGACCATATTCAGCACTAACTTCTACACTTTTTTTCCTGGCAAATTTTAGAGTCCTTGTATTATTTATTTCAATGTCAGTCTATGTTATAATAGGTAGCTCTTGTACATGTCTGGCCAAGTATTGGGATAGTGAAGGACATTTGTAAGAAGTTTTTGAAAAAGTTTATTTATTAGTATTTAATTTACTTTATATTTCCTTAAAAATAGAAGTCTTCCGCATATTTTTAGTTTGGTAATAAAGATTCTCCTAGCTACTTAGAATAGTGTAGGTGCCCTCACGATCCGTTAGTAATTTGGATCGTGACATAACTTAAACTCAATCTTTAATCAATTTGAGAAAACTAATTATTTTCAATAAAAGAAAAAATAAGTTATGAAATTTTGACCAATTATGAAAGGATTTTAATTTTTAGTATTAGTAACATACATTACTCCCAAAGCTTTCATGCTTATAACTTTAATTATTTAATAGATAATTTTATGATCCTTAAAATCTCACATAAATATTATCTCTATATAAATAAAATTGCTTTGAGTCATATTGGCTATGATTTACTTTGAAGTGCTAGCAATAGATAAGAGCTTCTGATTTTGGCTTCTTCGAGGTATGAATAAAAAATCTCTTTATAAAAAATAGTTTTAATTTTGTCTCTTTTTTTTCTTCCGTCTTATTTTTCCTATAAAAATAGTTAAGCTAGTAGTGATGTTCCATTAGCACAAATGCTAAAACTTTTAGTCAAATCAAACTAGAATACTAGATAGTAAAAAGAGAAGAAAATAATCTAATTAACATGTTAACAAAAATTAACCATCTACCAATCATGGCATCTGGAGATTTATTTTTAAGATAGTGACTTTTCACAAATTTTACCTTGACATATTCATCTACCTATTGTCGATATAAAGTTGAAATAATTTTTCTATCAATCAAGTGTTGAAGAGCATTCTGTGTGTTTATTGTCATGTTTTCTACGTTAAATGCTAACGTTTCATTTTCTTTCTTTATTATAGCAAATGATATGAGAAATTATTGGACTAGCCTTTCTTTTTTAGTGTTGTACTATGTGTTTCTTTATGCCTAGTTCTTTTTGAAGCATGACGTTGCATATTTTTAGGATAATTATAGTATTATTATTGGTGAAAAATAAATTCTTATTTAGATGGATCTGAATTAGTGATGACAGCTCATGATAAGAACGTTAAATGGCATAAATTTATGAATATATGACATGACCGTCGAATTTTATTAGCTTTTACGGCAATGAAGAGACAAATTCCTAAAAAGAGAAATTATAAAAAGAAAATCGCATAAAGAAAAAGACACCAATCAAAGTTGCTAAATGCATGAAACTTCCTTCATTTTCCTCCTCCTTTTTTCTGTCTGTTTTACATCTTTGATTACTGCCTTATCAATTACAGCAAAGAGTTGAAAAAATGGTAGTAGAATTTTCATCTCCCTTGATGCTACATAATTCAGGTTTGCTATTTGTGACTCATTTTTTTAATTTTAATTTTCAAGTTTCTTTATTTTTCTCTTTTGTTATTTGTTTGATTTTTCTTTTTTTTCTTGGATACGTAATTTTCTCTACGTCTTTTGAAATTCAGCGAGTTGATAATGATCTTTATTTATTATTCCTGCCGCATAATTTAATTTCTTGCTTTATTTGTTCTAATGTTAAAGTTGAAAAAGTAAGGTACTTTGATTATCGTGGTTATAGAATTGGGTGTTGCTACTCAAAACTCGACTTCACTTCTTTTAGTATATAATAATTTGTTTTAGCGTCTAATATTATTATTTTTTGAGCTAAAACTTTTTGTGCATCCGTGGTTGATAAATTTGTTGATAAAAATCTATTTTTGATTTTACTTCTAAATTTGCATTTTTTGTAACTCAATTCTGGTTCAATTATGGGCTTCGATAGAATCCCTGCTTAAAAATGAGACTTGTGTCCTTCATTGAACATCCTCATATGATATTTTAGATACTTTGATACAAATAATATTTTAGATATTTTTTCACTTACTAGCATACTTTGTTTTAAAGATACTTCAATCAACAAAGATCCTATGATTAATCTTTTGATAGTTGTGAAAATTAAATTTTGAGCTTTTAATTGTCTTCTGTGTTTGAAAAACTTTAAATTGATAATCAGAATCAAGTATTCGAAAATACAACAAAATTTAGCATTTTTCTTTGTATCAAATGATATATGCAGTTAAGCACTATAAAATATACAAAATATGGTACTAATTATTATCATGATTGGTTTGATGTAATATTCAATTTGAACCTACTTAATTATAGATGATGAACGTATGTATCTATGATAAATGCAGAAAAAACTCCCACAAAAGATACAAATTTCTTTTGAAGCATATAATTTTATTAACCATATTATTGAATTGAGATGATTAGAAAAGGGTTGATTTTATGGGATATTATTCAAATTAAAGAAGGGCAATTCGGTGCAGTAAAGCTATCGCTATGCGTGGTGATATTATTCAAATTACGTATTTTATTTTCGCCAGAAATGACATGAAACTTGTCGTAGATGAGATAACATTTTTTTGCGTTAGTGATATGAATAAAATGACATGTTATCTGAGAAGAAATTTGTTAACATTTGATCTTGAGCCTTTGTAATTGTTTGTTTATTTAAAATATATAATTTATCTCCGAGTTTACTAATCTAAAATCTATACCTATTAAACAAATTGATCTGAATACTACGATTATTCAAAAAAAAATTGTACCTATTATTACAAGCCTACTTGATTGTAGTGAGAACTCTTAATATAGCTACTTGATTTCTTTGAAACCGTGCATGTTGTACTTAACATGATTCATTTGAGCAGTTTTTGTACTTTTTATTTATCCCTTATATTTGTCTTCAAAATGTGGGTATACACATGTTACATGCTAATGTTTTTGCAGTACGTTGTAACGTCATATTAGTTAAAACAACTTAATATTTTATAGTATGGGTATTAATATTTGACGATCACTATGTAATATCTGCATGTATTAATATTTTTGTGAAGGCTACCATCAACATGGGTAAAGGCATCATCAGGCATAATGCATAAACATGTCCTTTAACTTGCCCTCAAATTATATCTATGACCTCCAACTTTGGGTGTGCACAAGTAGGTCTTTAAACTTGTATAAGTTGAACAAGTAGACATATACATCCTATGTGGCATAATACACCTAGAATTTCACGTAGGACAAGAGTTGGCCACGTAGGATGCCATATAGGACATATGTGTCTACTTGCTCAACTTTATACAAGTTTAAGGGCCTACTTGTGCACACTCAAAGTTGGAGTTCATAGATGTAATATGAAGACAAGTTAAAGGACATTTTTATATATTGTGCCAATAATATTTTATTAATGTAAATAATGTTATCATTTGATAACCACATAGCATCCGTAATAAAAGATCATCTCTTAGATGATGTACATACTATATGAAGCAGTTAATATGCAAAGTTCTTCCCATTTAGCTTAATGTTACTTTTCTCTTTTTATGAATCTGCATCAAATCATAGATTATCATAGCTAATAAAATCACATAGTCCAACAATCTATATATAATAGGTCAAATACATCAACAGACCCCTCAACTTGGCACCATTTTTAACTTTGGCACCTCAAGTAGATGTTGTTCACTTTTGGCACCTCAAGTAGCATACGCATGTGTTATTTGGCGTTTTTGGCTGAATCAATAAAAATATATCGTGTGCGTGTGTTACATGCGTTGATGAAGTGGAAAGGGACCAATTATAAAAGGGCATTTGTCATTTTTATAAAAATAATTTTTATATAATTAATTTAAATAAAATAATATTAATAACCCCACCCCTACTTAATAGCATCTTCCTAACCACCCCACCACACCCCATATCATCTTTCTCAACCCACCCCACCCCAAAATCGTCTTTTGCCACCCTCCCCCACCCCACCCCTAAATCTTTTGCCGCCACCCTATCCTCCTCTACCCCACCCACCCACCCCTTCCATATTGTCTTCTCCAATACATAAACCCCCGCCTCCAACCGTTGCAATAATCCGATCAGATTGACATCAAATTCACAATAATTTGACAATAACTTTTCACCCTTCGTCCAAATTGACAATAATTTCTGTCACGACCCAAAAACGAGGGTTATGATGGCACTTGTTGCGGCATACCTTGACAAGTAAGTCTATCATCCAAACTAATACGAAAAGAGAAAAAGGCAAAAATATCCCACTATAAGGCTTCTAGAACGAAGCCAAACCATATAAGTAATCGTAACAATGCGGAAAAACTTATCCAAAATACCAATAATGCCCAAAATCAGGTGTCAATAGTGTAAGAACTACTAATACAATCCAAGAGTCAAATGCATTGGAAAAATAACCACAAATGAATAATATCTGTCTCTGAATACTAATAAATACATAACTACTGTGGAAAGATAGAGGTGAAATTCGGACGCATGAATGTCCAACCTCTACCTTGAAAGCTCCAACAATCGGCCGAGTCAAGCAAGATGAGGCACAATCGAGCTAGGACCTGCACTGAAAGGGCGTAGTAGTCATGAGTACGGTCCACTTGTACTCAGTAGGTATCATTGTCCGACCAAGAAAAGTAGCAAATAAAGCATACAAAATATACACTAAGGGTACATCACCTACAATCAGAAAATGTCCCACAACGGTAGCCCACACCGCTTGCACTAAGAGTTCTAATATATCTCACATATATTGCAACATCACACCAAGATAGAACAAAAGTACGTATTATATCACATATAAAAAGAACAAGGGGAACATGCATATACAAGATCATCAAATACAAGTAAAAGAAGATATAATAAATACATAGATGACAAGTCAATATGTCAATACAACACAATAAAGTAAGTGTAATGTATATGATGATGATGCACGAGACCGTTGCACAACCTCCAAGATCGCCGCACAATCCCCGTATACACCTACGGAGGAAAGCCTCCCAGCGCAGGACCCTCGTCAATCCGTATACAATCCATATATCTCATATCTCCTTTCTGGCATATCCTTTGGAAAGGGTTTTATAAGGTGTTACAATATCTTTTAAAAGGGTGCTGCCAGTGTTTCTCAGATGTTGCCACGGTGGTACCAATGTTTCATGAATGAGTATGATATGAAGATGTAATGCTCACAACCAATCACAATGAGTATTTTCACAAACAACCACATGATATATTTCCACAACCAACCACAATGATACATTTTCACAACCACATGCGTCAATATCCGCCCATTTTTTTTTTGTATCATCCATGAATTTTCACATGCCTCATTTGCCAATAAAGTATGAATATAATCACAATACACCAATGGTATATCATTAGCATTTTAAAAACACAATATAATTATTCATATTTATTCAAGGCTATCAATATCACATAGGATCCCACACGGTCACACATATCACATAATATCTCAATTTCGATAATTGCATCACATATAAGCTCCCACACGGGCACAACACATAGATAGCCATTTTTCATGATTAGTTCCCACTCTTAAAGTGCATTTTGTACCATCATTTACTACCCAAATCAGTCTGAAAGAGTTAAGCCATAACCTACCTCGAAAGCCGAAACAGGTCCGCTACACTTAAACCCGGGACCTTACTTTTCAGGAAAAATCTCAAACTTCACTAAAAACAGCAAATATGAAATCTATGAGTCAAAACAAAACCAACGACACCTATATTGACTACTTTTAGTTCGGGGTCAAAACGGACCCTCAAAATAGATTTTCGAAAATAAAGGGCAAAATCAAAACTTTACTTCAAAAATATGTTCCCCAAATTTTTAGGAACCTACATCTGAAAACCCATGTTAAATTGAGTAAAAAATGAGGTTCAAATCAAAGAAAATCCATTTTTGAGCTTTACCGGATAAAATCTTTAAAATTCGAGTTAAAATCAAGAATCAGAGTTGTTTTAAAGGTTAAATTGATGAAAAACTAGTAATTATAAGATAAAAATATTATTCAAGTGAAAAGAAGTGAAATTTGGGTTCAAATCGAAGAAAAACCATTTTTGAACTTTACCTGATAAAATCTTTGAAATCCGGGTTAAAATCAAGAATCGGAGTTGTTTTAAAGGTTAAATTGATGAAAAACTAGTAATTATAAGATAAAAACATTATTTAAGTGAAAATAAATGAAATTTGGATTTAAAATCATGCCCTATGATTTTTGGGGTTTTGAGAAATTAATCAAGAAATTACTAAGAAAATGATGAATTCTTACCTTTAATCCGTAATAAAATCATGAAAAAGGTGTTAATCTAGCTTTCCAAGCTCTCACAAACTTTACTTTTAAGCTCCCACACTATTTTAGGGTTTAACTCCCAAAAGCCAAGATGAAAAAGGAGCAAAATAGGTCAAAAAAATTATTTTCTGCACAGTTGTTGTAAAAAAGTTGTTTTTTTTAAACTCAATCCGGACTTCAACGAGGTGCCCAGGATTCGTTCGAAGTCCGATACATGCAAATGAACTATGCAACCATATGAAATTCGATGTTCCGGATACGTTGAAGATATTAGATTCTCAAAAAATATCATTTTTACAAAGTTGACCCCCGAAACCCAAAATTATAATTTTTCAAACTGAGGGTCGAAATGAGATTTAAAAGCCGTAAAATCATACCAAACATGCTAACACCCTAAAATCAATATTTTGGATCTGCTGGAAAAGTCGGATTTTTCATCCGAGATTATTTCAATCAAATATGGGTCCCACACCCATATTTTTAATTTTTCCAACTTTCCAACCAATAGGTCGAAATGAGCTCGGGTGTACAGGGACCCGAACCAAAGGTCTACCTAGCCTAAAGTCGATATTCCGGAGCTACTGGCGCAGTCCGTTTAGCCATCCATCGCAAGGATCAAAATATATCCACATAAGTCCAAAATAATACTCTAAAAGTCATCAAAAACCACAATATTGTATAAATGATATCAAAATGCATCGAAAATCATGTCAATCACTCCCACACCCCAAAAATATCATAATGCAATTACGGGGAGGGGTAAAATAATCAAATCATACAAAATTAAAAATTTCACATATTTTATCAATTTTTTAGGTCATTACATTATCCAATACTAAAAATTTAATTCATCCTCGAACTAAGGCAAAAGAAATACCTGAAACAACAAAGGGCTGGGGATAAGAACTATGCATATCAGACTCAACCTCCCAAGTAGCTTCATCTACAGGTTGATGTCGTCACTGGACCTTAACTATAGGAGTATCTTCATCTACAGGTTGATGTCGCCACTGGAGCTTAACCACAGGGATCACTCTAGAGCGCAACTACCTAACATCCCTAGCCAAAATAAAAATCGGCTCCTCAACAAAGGACAATCGCTCATCTAACTGAACTAACTCCCAATGAATGGCGTGAGACTTATTAGAAATATAGCGATAAAGCATAGAAACATGAAAAAATGGATGAACAGCTGAAGATTAGAGGGAAAAGCCAACTCATAAGCCACATCACCAACAGTCCGAAGAATCTCAAATGGACCAATATACCTGGGGCTAAGCTTGCCCCTCTTCCCAAACCTTATCACATCATTCATAGGTGAAAATCAAAGAAAAACGCGATCACCAACACCAAATCTCAAGGAACAAAGTCTACGATTAGCGTAACACTTCTGCCTACTCTGAGCCGATCTAAGTCTATCCTGAATGACCCAGACTCTATCCAATGACTTACAAAGCAAGTCCGCACCTCGAGGTCCCACCTCTGAAACATCGAACCAACTTACTGGGGAGCGACAATACCTACCATACAATGCCTCAAAAGGAGCCATATCAATACTGAAATGGTAGTTATTATTATATGCAAACTCTGCTAAAGCCAAATATTGCTCCCACTGGCTACCAAAATCCATCGTGTATGCGTGAAGCATATCCTCCAAAACCTGGATAGTCCGCTCGGACTGGCCATCAGTATGAGGGTAAAGTGTTATGCTAAGATCAATCTAAGTACCCAACTCATCCTGAAAAGTCTTCCAAAAGTGAGATGTGAACATAGGACCTCGATCTAAAATAATGGACACCGGTACACCATGAAGACGTACAATCTCACAACTGACGATAGGGGCTAACGTCTCAACACTGAATGAGACCCAAATCAAAATAAAATGAGCTAAATTGTTCAATTGATTCACGATAATCCAAACACTGTCAGAACCATCCGACATGAGATGTACGAGGCAAACCAGTCACAAAATCCATGGTGATCTATTCCTACTTCCACTCGGGAATGGGAACCTCTGAAGCAACCCGCCAAGCCTCACATGCTCGACCTTCACCTACTGATAACATAGGCAACGAGCCATAAAATATACCACATCTCGCCTCATACCACCCCACCGATAATTCTGTCTCAAATCACGATACATCTTAGTCACGCCTGGATGGATAGAATATCTGGAACAATGGGCCTCCTCTAAAATCAACCTAATCCAATCACCACTCTCGGCTTACAAACTCAACCCCAATATCAAAACTCCATCTGAATCAAGTGAGGCTTCCTTAACCTCCCCACTCAACATCTTATCTCGAATCAACCTCAATCCAACATCGTCAAACTAATAAGCTCAAATATGCTCTATCAAAGAAGATCTAGCCTCCATAAATGCCAAACATGCTCTGATATCAAAATATCAATCCTAACCATCAGGTTAGCCAAAGACTGAACCTCTAAGGCCAACGGCCTCTCCTGAGTCAAAATGTGCTACCCATGCTAGTTAACTTCTGGCTTAAGGCATTCGCAACCACATTAGCCTTGCCCGAATGGTAGAGAATAGTCAAGTCATAATCCTTAAGAAACCCAAGCCAATAGAACTACATCATATTAAGATCTCGCGGGGTGAAAAAGTACTGGAGGCTATGATGATCTGAGAAGATCTCACAATGGACTCCATATAAGTAGTGCTTCCATAACTTCAAGGCAAACACAACTGTGGACATCTCCAAATCATGGGTAGGACAAATCCTCCCATGAGGATTCAATCTTGATGAGACATATATGCAATTACCTTGCTCTCCTGCATCAACACAAACCTAACCCAACACCTGAAGCATCACAAAAAATAATAAAGCCCACGCTCTCCTTGGGCAAAGCTAATATAGGAGCTAAAGTCAACAAATCCTTGAGCTTTTGAAAGGTTACCTCACAAATATCATACCAAGGAAATCTTCTTCAGAGTAAACATAGTCAATAGAGCTACAATGGATGAAAAACCCTCACCAAGTCAACAAAACTCTGAATCTCTGTGGGCGAAGTAGATCTATCCTAATCATGAACCGCTACAACCTTGGCTGGATCAACCATACAACCTTCTTTAGTCACCACATGACCCAAGAAAGAAATAGAATCCCACCAAAACTCGCATTTAGAGAACATAGCACACAACTTCTCATACCTCAATCTCTAAAGCACAATCCACAAATGCTCCTCCTGCTCAGCATCACTCTTAGAATACACCAAGATATCATTTATAAATGCGATAAAAAAGGAGTCAAGATATGATCAAAACACCCGGTTCATCAACTCCATGAATGCAGCAGGGGAATTGGTTAACCCAAAGGATATGACCGAGAACTCATAATGACCATATCGAGTCTAAATATCTATCTTCAGAATATCCATAGCTCTAATCCTCACTTGGTGATAACCGAACCACAAACCAATTTTTGAAAACACCACAACACCCTAAAATTGATCAAACAAATCATTGATGCGAGGAAGAGGATACTTATCCATAATCGTCACCTTATTCAACTGCTGATAATTAATTTACATCTGCATAACCCATCATTTCTCTTCACAAACAAGACAGGTACACCTCAAGTTGAAATACTAGGTCAAACAAATCCCTTATCCAACAACTCCTGCAACTGATCCTTTATTTCCTTCAGTTCTGTTGGGGCCATCCCACTCAACATCAATAATAAAATCAATATCTCGATCCGAAGGCATACTAGGAAAGCCTGTAGGAACATGTAATGCCCCAAATCTGGTACCCAAAATTCTATATGATGCTCATGACCCTGAAGGACCACAAGCTAACCCATGACTGATATCTGTGCCTGTATACTGCATGTTATACTGTATATTGCAAAAACATGAACTGAAAGGCCATAAGGTTCAAACTGTAACATAATATTCGATAAAATATAACATTTGGGATGGGGTATAAATACCCAAAACAAAACTTTCTAAACATACTATAGTCTGAAAAGTCTCTAAAACATGACTGTCTGAAGAGGGAGTTGATGGGACATGTCCCTATCTAACTTCGACTGCTGAAATAACCAAGTACTAAAATAATGAAATAACTAATTATATCATCCTTGAAGGATGAGAACTCAATGCTGACTGACTGCTAATATCTGGAATCTACTGATGCTCTGGAGCTCATGTCTCTGAACCTATGGTATAAGACACCATAGTGCAAATGCGTCAGTACTTTGAATGTACTGGTATGCATGTGAGGTAGGCTGAATGCATGGGGTTCATATGCATGAACAATACTAGCTAAATGACTAATATAAACCTGAGAATACATACATGAATACATAGTAACTATATCTGAGATCATGATAACATGGATTTACTGATAACTAACATGACTGGTAACTGTGTTCTAATGGCTGATATAACTGATAACATGAGTGACTATATCTAACAATCCTAAATCTAATGGAACTAGCTGAGTTCCATACTATTTTGAGTTGACTGTATCTGACAGTCCTGAATTCTATAACTGAAACTGTGAAAGTAGTCATCTAATCGACATGCCTCTAATATGCCATTATGGCTGAGTTGGGGTCTAATTTGTAACCCCAATTGGAAGGGTGTCAATACCACGCCACTTGTAAGGATAATCTATGAGTAACCCTTATATAACAGGTAACTCAAGTGAGAACGGTGGGAACCCTCATATAACAGGTTAAGCCACCTCATCTACCCACATATAACAGGCTATGATATCTCAACCTACGCTGGCTACGTAGTTTTGGAACACAAGGATTGCTTCTAAGAATCACAACCTCATATAACAGGTGAGTTCCCATCCTTGGGTTCACTCGGTGCTAATTCCTACTCCCTGAATAGACACTGAACATGATTAACTAAACTAGACTAGACTGAATTCATGGAGTTCTGTTAGCTGACGGAATACTATTGAGATTACTGAATTACTGAGCTTTCCTAAGTCACATGACTGATTGGGTTCTATAGACCATGGATTGACTGAGGATATCATGAAAACATGACACTGAATCTAGGAATATAACTATATTTTTTGGGTACAAGTACCCACAGGACTCGATGGAAGGAAACTGACAAGGCATGACATTCTTGAATACATGGCCAACATCAACAATCCATAGTACAATAATTGGAGATATTTCATGGGCATTTGATTATCTTAACTTGATACGTGAATAAGATAGCATGTATACATAGCATAATTTCATAAGGCTAACTCATGAGCAATTCAACAACAATTTCAATACATAAGAATAATAAGGAACTCATTTCGGATCACAATTTAGCTATAGTGCATAATTTCTATCCTCCTAGGTATTTTATCAAACACCTTATACGCACAACTTAAGGCATAGGTAAAATCATCAAATTTCACAAATCATAAACCACCAAATTCATGGATTTCAATTTGTATGCTAACGTAGTTTTCATAATTTCACATAAGGATCCCAACATGGGAATCAAACAACAACAATCACATAACTTGAGCAACCCACAACATAATAATCATGATTCATAATTTAAAATAGGGTTCTTGAGCTTTATGGATGAAAGAAATCCATAAATCAACACAATACATACCTTAGTTCTTGGTTTAACGAAGATTGACGGATAGAATTTCTTGAAATTGAATCCTCAATTGAAACCCTAGCTTGTTCTTAAGAGAAACTAGTATATTTTGGGTGAAGAATGGCTAAATCATGTGTTATTGGGTTTAAATAGGGGTGGGAAATTAACCCTTTTAACCCAGGACGCGTCTTTTAATTTTAGTGAAATTTTCCCGAATTAGACCCCTAACGCGATGCAGCGCTATCGCGCCGTGTCACTGGAATTTGACAACTAGAAAATTGAGGGATGGCGTGATGCGGAGCCATCGCGTTGCCACTTCATTTGCGACCTGGAAGTTTGGTGCGACGCGGAGAAATCGCGCTGAGACACTGCGATTTTAGCTTGTGGCGCGGCGCGCCACTGACCAATTTGGCACTATTCTACGACAGGAACTTAAAATAGTCATAACTTCTTACTCGGTTATCAGATTTGGGTGAATCTTATATCGATGAAAAGCTTATTCAATTTCCCACATGACAAAAAGTAAAAATCTTAAAAATTCCTCATGGAATAAACATAATTCAATTTAGAAGATAATACTAGACATTCTTGAGATAAAATTAGTTAGGAAACTTTGGGGTACTAAAGGACAACTCCATAAACTCATGGAAAGAATCCAAGGAAGGGGGAGAAACAATACTTGTGTCACGATATGGGCCAAGTAAGATAAACATCCCCTCTCAACCAATTTATTAGCCTGAACATAAGATATAATCCTCTTAGGACCCGAATGAAGTGTACCTTTCCAAGCTATCCTTGTCACACCAGCCAAAGCTAAAGTCACAGTCTTTGCAAAATAATCTAAGACAACATGATAAAGATCCAACCAATCCATACCCAAAATAATATCAAAATCAATTATATCTAAGACAAGCAAGTCTACCAAAGTCTCACACTCGACAAAAGTCACAACACGAGATTGATGTACCCAATCCACCACTAAAGAATCACCTACCAGGGTAGATAAAAGAATAGGCATAGAAAGAGAAACACTAATAGAATCAAAATCCAAAGCAAAATACACAGACATATAGGAGAAAATTAATCTAGGATCAAATAATACAGATGTGGGTCTGAAATAAATGGAACGATACTTGAGATTGCAGTATCTGAAGCCTCTGCCTCGAATTTGACTGATATAGCGTAACACTATCCATGACTACCAACTAGCTGAGTAGGCCCACGATCACCAACACAGGCTGTACCATCCCTACCTCTTGTGCCTTTGGTAGAACCCTTACCTCTCACAGCTAAAATAGGAGTAGCTCTAAACACACGGCGAGAACAGTCCTTGGCGACATGGATAATCTCATCACATGCATAGCAACTTCTATGACCAGTCTTAACAAGAGAAAATACAACTGAGCCCGAATGGCCACCCTAAATTGCTTAACTAAAAGATCCACCAACTGAACTCTATAAAATCACCTGCGCTGGCTTACCATGGTATCCACGAGAACTTCTAAATTCTCTACCTCGATAGGTCTGACTCCTGAACTCACCAAAATGTCGCTCCTTTTTGGCGCCTCCTTGAGATTCACTAAGAATACCCTCTGTCATCTTAGCATGATCCATAATACTCTAAAAATAATCCCTAAAGACAATCATCTAAAACATAGCCAACTATAGAGAAACAACCAAACCCTTCACAAACTTTTAAATCTTCTCAAACACGATGGAAATGCTATCATAGAAATATCTTGACAGGGCATGAAAGTATGCCTTATAATAAAAAACTGTCATAGAGCCCTGCTACTAATGATAAAACTCATCCCACATACGATCTCTCAAACTGAAATGCACAAATCTCTTCAGAAAGGCATCAACAAACCGATCCCATGACAACCTAGGAGAATCAACAAGACTATAACCGACAAATAATATCCACTAATTTCTCATAGCATCTCTCAATTGATAAGTAGTATAAGCCACACCATCCGCGCAGAAGGAGTAAAACACAACTCAGAACACAAGATATAAAAGAATTCGCATGATAAGGAATAAAATGGGAGAGATTTATTAAAGACATCTTATAGCCTCTCAAAAATAGATACGAACGTCTATGTATCGATCTCTGAGACTCTATTAGACATTTAGTTCTTACACCGCTGAAACCAACAAAACCTGGCTGCTCTAATCCCAATTTGTCACGACCCAAAAATGAAGGTTATGATGGCACTTGTCGTGGTGTACCTTGACAAGTAAGCCTATCACCCAAACTGATACGAAAAGAGAAAAAAATAGAAATATCTCACGGTAAGGCTGTTAGAATGAAGCCAAACCATATAAATAATCATAACAATGCGGAAAGAACTTATCCAAAATACTAATCATGCCCAAAACCAGGTGTTAATAGTGTAAGAACTACTAATATAATCCAAGAGTCAAATGCATCGGAAAAATAACAACAAATGAATAATATTTATCTCTGAATAATAATAAAGACATAGCTACTGTGGAAAGATAGACGTGAAATTCGGACGCATGAATGTCCAACCGCTACCTTGGAAGCTCCAACAATCGCTCGAGTCAAGAAAGCTGAGGCGCACTCAAGTTAGGACCTGCACCGAAAGGGTGTAATAGGCATGAGTACGGTCCACTTGTACTCAGTAGATATCATAGGCCGACTAAGAAAAGTAGTAAATAAAGCATACAAAATATACACTAAGGGCACGTCACCTGCAATCAGAAAATATCCCACAACGATAGCCCACACCGCTTGCACTAATAGTTCTAATATATCTCATATATATGGCAACATCACACCAATATAGAATAAAAGTATGTATTATATCACATATAAAAAGAACAAGGGGAACATTCATGTACAAGATCATCAAAACAAGTAAAAGAAAATACAATAAATACATAGGTGACAAGTCAATATGTCAATACAACACAGCATAACACAATAAAGTAAGTGCAATGTATATAATGATGATGATGATGCACGAGGTCATCGCACAACCTCCGGGACCATCGCATAATCTTTGTATACACTTACGAAGGTAAACCTCCCAGCGCAGGACCTATGGGGCTTCGTCAACCTATATACAATCCACATATCTCATATCTCCTTTTTGGCACATCTCTTGGAAAGGGTTTTATAAGGTGTTACAATATCTTTAAAAAGGTGTTGCCAGTGTTTCTCAGATGTTGTCACGGTGGTACCAATGTTTTATGAATGAGTATGATATGATGATATAATGCTCACAACCAATCACAATGAGTATTTCCATAAACAACCACATGATATATTTTCACAACCAACTACAATGATACATTTCCACAACCACATGTGTCAATATCCACTCATTATTTTCGTATCATCCATAAATTTTCACATGCCTCATTTGCCAATAAAGTCTGAATATAATCACAATACACCAATAGTACCACGTTAGCATTTTAACAACACAATACAATTATTCATATGTATTCAAGGCTATCAATATCACATAGGACCCTACACGGTCACACATATCACATAATATCTCAATTTTGATAATTATATCACATATAAGCCCCCACACGGGCACAACACATCGGTAGCCATTTTTCATGATTAGTTCTCACCCGTAACATGCATTTTGTACCATCATTTACTACCCAAATCAGTCTGAAAGAGTTAAGCCATAACCTACCTCGAATGCTGAAACAGGTCCACTACACTTAAATTCGGGATCTTATTTTTTATGAACAATCTCGAACTTTACTAAAAACATCAAATATAAAATCTATACATCAAAACAAAAACTATGACGCCCATATTGACTAATTTTTGTTCGAGGTCGAAACGGACCCCCAAAATGGATTTTCGAAAAAGAAGGGCAAAATCAAAACTTTACTTCAAAAATATATTCCCCATATTTTTAGGAACCTACATCTGAAAACCCACACTAAATTGAGTAAAAAATGAGGTTCAAATCGAAGAAAAACCATTTTTGAGCTTTACTTGATAAAATCTTTGAAATCCGGGTTAAAATCAAGAATCGAAGTTGTTTTGAAGGTTAAATTGATGAAAAACTAGTAATTGTAAGATAAAAATATTATTCAAGTGAAAAGAAGTGAAATTTGGGTTCAAATCGAAGAAAAACCATTTTTGAACTTTACCTGGTAAAATCTTTAAAATTCGGTTAAAATCAAGAATCAAATTTGTTTTGAAGGTTAAATTGACAAAAAAAAAACTAGTAATTGTAAGATAAAAATATTATTCAAGTGAAAAGAAGTGAAATTTAGAATTAAAATCATGCCCAAAGAGATTTTTGGGGTTTTCAGAAATTAATCAAGAAATTACTAAGAAAAGTGTGATTTCTTACCTTTAATCCGTAATAAAACCAAGAAAAAGGTGTTAATATAGCTTTCCAAGCTCTCACAAACTTTACTTTTAAGTTCCCACACTATTTTAGGATTTAACTCCCAAGAGCCAAGACGAAAAATGAGCAAAATAGGTCAAAAAAAGCTATTTATCAGTGCAGATTTTTCTGCACAGCTGTTGTAAAAATGCTGTTTTTTTTAAACTCAATCCGGACTACAATGGGGTGCATGGGATTCGTTCAGATTCCGATACATGTAAATGAACTATGCAACCATACTAAATTCGATGTTCTGGACATGTGGGAGATATCAAATTTCCAAAAAAAATATCGTTATCACAAAGTTGTCCCCCGAAATCCAAAATTATAATTTTTCAAATCGAGGATCGAAATGAGATTTAAAAGCCGTAAAATCATACCAAACATGCTACACCCTAAAATTAATATTTTGGATCTACTGGTGAAGCTGAATTTTCCATTTGAGGTCATTTCGATTAAATATGGGTGCCACACCCATATTTTCAACTTTCCAACCAATAGGTCGAAATGAGTTCGGGTGCACCGGGACCGGAACCAAAGATCTGCCTAGCCTAAATTCGATATTCCAGAGTTGCTGGCACAGTCTATTTGTCCATCCATCACACGGATCAAAAGATATCCACATAAGTCTAAAATAAGACTCTAAAAGCCATCAAAAACCACAACATTGTATAAAGAGAAAATACCCTATTACCCCCCTAAAGTATACCCAAAACGGCTGTGACACACCTCAACTTAAAGGGGGTCCTATTACCCCCTGAACTAATTAAAAGTGTAATTTTGACACCGTTATTGCCTACATGTACACTTCGGTGTGTTGTGTCACATATGTGCCACGTAGGCACTAAGGGTGTCAAAATTACACTTTTAATTAGTTCAGGGGGGTAATAGGACCCCCTTTAAATTGAGCTGTATCTTCCATTTTGGGTATAGTTCAGGGGGGTAATAGGGCATTATCTCTTATATAGATGATACCAAAATGCATTAAAAATCATCCCAATCACTCTCACGCCCCAGAAATATCATAATGCAACTACGGGGAGGGGTAAATTGATAATAATCTGGTATCAGGAAAAATAAATTGATCAAAAAAATTATTTTAAGAAGGAACCCATTTTAAGAAACAACGGAGGGATGTACAAATTAGAACAACAAAGCTTAGCAAATCTTCTCTTTTCTTCTTGAGGAAACAATAGTTCAAGATTACTCACTGAATCATAAAGTTATGGCTCAGTTAGGATTTGAAAATCGATTCGCAGAATGATGAAGTTCAAGATGCAGAAGTTTCAGATTCAGAGAGTTCAATTGTTGGATCGAAAGAATATTTTTCCATTGTGTTCTTTCATATTTTTCTAAAATTCTTTAAAATTAGTATGCGATTTTTTTCTTCTATGTTTTTTTAATTCAAAAATTACTAGTGGTAGTTTGGTGGATGATGGTGGTGATGTTGGAAGGTGGAGCTGATGGACGGAGAAGAAGAAGATTTAAAAAAAATTATAAAATAAAAAATGCTTAACAATGGTTGTTAATGGTGGATTTGGTGGAAGAAGAAAGAGGGAAGATGAAGAAGGTAAAAAAAAATCATAAAAAAGAGCTTTTCACGCGCTTTTAGTGAAGTGTAACACACACAATATGTTGTGTCAGCAAAAAGTGTCAAAATGAGACACTTGAATACTTGTTTAGGTGCTTAAAATGAACAATGATTGGTTGAGGTGCCAAAATGAAAGTTCGTGTCAAATTTAGGGGGTTGTCGATGGGTTTAGTCTATATAATATAAAGGAAAGTCATAGATAAGGTGATGTGGCACCTCTCTATGACTTTCATTGCTATTTATTTATTTTCTTCTTTTTTTTTAACTTTTTCTTATTTAAAAAAAAATCTATAAAAATTCACATACATCACTCATATCTTTTCATCTTCATAACATCTACTCTTAATTAGTATTAGTAACATATATAACTCTCAAAGCTTTCATGTTTATAATTTTAATTATTTAATAAATAATTTTATGACCCTTAAAATCTAACATAAATATTATCTCTATATAAATAAAATTATTTTGAGTCATATTGGCTATGATTTTCTTGGAAATGCTAGCAATAGATAAGAGCATTTGATTTTAGCTCCTTCAAGATATGAATAAAAAATCTCTTTATAAAAAATAATTTTAATTTTATCTCTCTTTTTTCTTCAATCTTATTTTTAGAATGATTTGAATATGTTATGTTGCAACATATAATATCTTGCCCCTTTAACTCTACCCTTAGCTATTTTCTTGCATTTTTCATGCTTAATTTTTTCTTCCGTTGTAAAATAATTTGATTATGTTACATTGTAAGAGAGTTCATATTTTTCTTACAATTCTTAACTATAGTATTCCTTACATTCTTCATGCTTAGTTATCTTTTTATTGATGACATTAACACTTTATGTCTTCAGATTACTGTGTTTTCGAAAATGGAAAAAGAAAGACAACCCATACGTGTATGTTGTTTAAGAAACTATATATGTTTTCTTAAATAAAAACTATTTATTGACATATAAAAATGCAATCCTCAAGTTTTCATTTTTTGTTGTTGATTAAATTTTTCAATATTTTTAGATTTTTATAAATCATTACAGTCTGTGGCGGAGTCAAGATTTTCATTAAGGGGATTCAGAAGTGCACACACGAACTAGCCGAAGGGGATTCAGATGAATCCTTGAGTATATGCATGCTCCACTCCTGATTGCAATCATATGTTGATTTAAATTACCTTTCAAGATTACTACCTAAAAAATTGTTAAAGATATTACATTCGATAAATTATTTAGTAAGTTATTTGTCTTCCACAAGTGTACGTGGCTAATGAAAAGACCATAGGAATCATGTATAGTTTTTTCATTTAATTATAATCTCATTGTCGTTGTATTTACGATAATAGTTAATTATATCATTAGTTATTGAAAACTTTTCATCTTTATTAGTATGTTTCACTACATTGCTCTCATATATATTCTTAAATCTCCACAGCTTCACTCTTTACTATTTAATATTTTGCAATAGTGTAAGTATAATCAAGACTATGAAAAAAAAAGCATTATAGGTGACAGACAAGATGTTTGGACAAATATATGGTGGTGATGGATGTCTATTGAAGCTTCCAAAGTATGACACTAGAGATTTACCTACAACTTGAAAGTGTTAGCATCAATCAAATTATGAACTTGATTTTACTCAATTTGAAAATTCAAAATTTGCATCAGTATATGCTTTTCTATGTAAAAGAGAAAAATTATCTCTCCTAATTTGCATTAGGTTAATCTAAAGAACTCATTGTAATTGAAGCTTAGTTATTCACAGTTTATAATAATTTAATAATAATTATAAATATCTTACCAGTTGTCACAAGTAAAAAGAAGTTTTGTCATAACCTATTATGCTTATACACAAGTTTATTTTACGAATTTTTTTATTAGAATAATAATAACAAAGTGAATTTAATTGGTCATAAATTTATAACATTTGAATACTGAAAAGATTCACAATACACGCTAAGGCTAAAAATTTTATTTTTGTATATATTGATATGATACTACATGTGTTTGTTTCATTGTATACAATCAAAATATTCTACGGTCGATTTTCATGATTTAATGTTCTTTAATTATTTTTTAATATGTTAAAAATAAATTAAATTATATTTAATAACGTATTTTATGACCGTGTGAAGCGCAGCTAAATTTACTAGTTTAATCACGTAACGGGTTAATAATGAGATTCATTTAATCACTTGTGACAGATCAATAACGGAAAAAAGCAAATGATTTTTTAAATAAAATAAAATCTGGTAAAAGTCCCTCAGCTAAAGATGGGAGAATGAAAATTCAAGACTATTTTAGACTCGAGACTTAATGATGCATGCTCCTCAAACACTAAAGGCAAAACCCATAGCCAGGCCCCTTAAGTATGCAACATCTTTCACTTAGGCACCTCAAGTGGTCATTGGTCCTTTTTGACACCTCAAGTAGGTATAAAGTGTGTCATTTTGACACTTTTTGCTGAGTTGGCAAGGTGCGTGTGACACACGCATTGAAGGCGAATTTGAGGGGCATTTTTATAATTTTTTTATCTTTCTTCTCTTTTATTCTCTTTTTTTCTTCACTCTTTCAATAATAACACCATTAACATCACTCTTCTTCACAATTTGAGAAAATTTTCATTTCAAACATTCTTTATTAAAATTTTGTTGAGATTTCACAATTGAAGGAAATATCCACAATCGAATTGTCAACAATTGGAGGAATTCGAGGCAAAAATTTTGTTGGGATTGCCTTCATGGGTGGTCTTGAGATGATGATGATGTTAATGGTGTGCTTTAAAATTTTTGTTAAGATTGCCTATTATTTGCTTGAAAAATGTGCTTGAAAATATTAATGGTGTTATTATTTGCTTGAAAAAAAATATTATTAATGGTGTACAAAAATGGAGGGGCAGCAGAAGTGTTTGGGAGTATATGAATTCGTACGTGGGGTGGCGAGGTTGTGGTGTTTGGATAAGATGGGTTTGGTGCCTTCCATGAATCATCACAAAGAGGAGGAAATAAATTTTGTGTGTGTTTAGTGAAGGTCCATCAATGGCTTCCTTGTTGAAATTTAAAATTTCAAGAATTTAGAATTTTAGAGGGTAGGGTGGGTTAGAGAAACAATGTTGAGGGTGGGGTATGGGGGTGGAAGGGTGGCACTACTGCATTTAGAAGATGATTTTGAGGAGGGTAGAGGGTAGGGGAAGGGGGCGGCATTGTTGCAGGAATTTTGGAGAAGATGATGTTGGGGTTGGGGGAGGGAAGGGGGAGGGGTGATTATTGATTTTTTTTAAAAAAAATTAATTATTGATTTAAAAATTATTTTTTAGAAAAATAACACGTGTCGGTATATTATTTGTCACTTTCCACATTATTAGGCGCGTGTAATACACGCACACAGTATAAATTTATTGATTCAGCAAAAGGTGCCAAAGTGGCACACTTGAAGGCCGCTTGAGGTGCCAAAAAGGACCAATGTCCACTTGAGGTGCCTAAGTGAAAGATCGTGCATACTAAAGGGGCCTGGCGATGGGTTTTGCCAAAACTAAACTAATCCCAAATGGCAGCGCTGCTAATATTAGTACTATAGCAATCTATAACTAAAACAAATCAAAAGATTTCATAAAATAAAGAAGCAGCTTCATGAATATACCTTAACATATATATAGAAAGTAATAGAAAATCAAAAAGGGAGAAACAACCTCTATTTAAAAAAGGCCAAAAAATGACACACAAAAAAGCGACAAATAATGTTGTTTTGAAAAAGCGATAAAAAAATGACACTGTCCGTCATTTTTTAATTTATTTTTAATTTCTGTTTATTTTTTATTTAAATCGACGGTCAACGTCTTAATATTCGTCTTTTTTTCCACGAATTACTGTGCCAACCAATTAATAAATAATTTATAATTTTTTAAATAAATGCGATGGACAACGTTGTTATTTATTTTAAATAATAAAAATTAATTTTAAAAAGCGAGTTGTTCGTTGATTTTTTAATTTAATTTATTTTTACTAAAATCGATGGACAATGTCGCTATAATTTTTTATTTTTTAAAATATTAATTTTAGAAAAAGGACGTCGTCCGTCTTAGTTTTTAATTATTTTTATTTTTTCTATTTTTTTTTACTAAAAGTGACGGACAATGGCTTTTGTTACATGTAAATAAAAATTAACTTTATGAAAATGACATTATCCATTGGTTCTGATATTTTTAATTTATTAATAAATAAATAATTTTAATATTTTAAAAATTAAATTATATATATAAATTTAAAAAAAAAAAACGAACAAAGTCAATTTTGTCTGTCATTTTTTAAAGTATAAACCACACAAATCCCGTGTTTAGTGAAAGTATTTACATATAATCCCTTTAGGCTTTCTCTCTCCCTATTTTGTAAAATATACTTATACATTCGGTAGTTTCTTATACATTGTAGGGATGTATGATAAAACAAATTTGCATACATTCATGGAAAGAGTAATCAGATAAAATCTTCCATTCTCTTAAATAACGCTATTAATTACCTATAATTATGTAGTGTATGATTAAATATAGTAACTAAAATTTAAATTCAAAAAAACTCTTAAACGTCACTGTTAGTTTTCCTCATTGTTTAATTACATTTTTGAAAAAATAAAGCCTTCTTCTTCTTTCTTCAATTCTCAAAAAAACAAATATGAACATCCTCACATTGTTGCGTCACTACGGTATTTGAGATTCAAAAATTATTTATAAATCCTACAAAAGTGATGCAATTATTATTTCGAAAAGTATTAACTTTTGAAATTGATTGCTACGGTCGCGATGGAATTGAATATTGATGAAATTCATACAAAAATCAAAGTAAAATACATTGTTGATGGTAATTAATGTCCAATTATCATAAGGAATGACAATGGAGTCAGGGTTTACATTGAGTTCAAGAAATAATTTTGGGGGTTTGTTAATTTTTCGCTATGTATATCAACTTTCGACAAATCGAATAAGGAAATCGAAATTGATAGAGAAACAGGGGTTGTACTTTGTATTGAAATATACATCAGAAGACTTATATTATACATTAAAATAAGTATGAGGGCAACTTATACATTTAAAAAATAAACTGCAGTAATGTATAATGTCATACTACACATCTAAATTTTCCACCTTAAACATGTATGACCTATAAGCTTGACAAAAGGTATAATGAAAACTTATACAAAAATAAAACTTTCTAACTGTATAATACAACATAAAACAGAAAAATGCCTCTTATATGCAACAAGAACTTCTAATGTATAACATATTGAAAATATATATCATAAGACTTATATTATACATTAGTCTTCCAAAATAACTAATGTATAATGCCTAATATATTATATCTTATACTTTCAAATAAAAACTCAAGAATGTATAATGTTACACCATACATATAAAATATTAACATTATACATTATTTATCTATAATGATTCTACTTGTATAATTCGGCTAAATACAAAAACAACATCTTTTATGAAAAATACAAACAAAATACAAGGATCTGACTTTTAATATATGAAAAACACGAAATAATATAACAATTAAACTAGAATGTAATTGCAAAAGCAATTAATTTCATAAAAACAAACATGCAACCAAAAAAGCATCAAAAAATTTTCTGATTTGGTAAAGTTCGAAAAAATAAAAAATAAAAAATTAATGAATAAAATTAGTAAGTTCAATTAATATTTGAAAATTTACAATATGGTAATCTCTAAGTACACGATTGCTTGATTTTAGGCGTGAAAAAAGGGATTCAATAATGGAGGATAAACTAATTTTTAATGGGAGAGAAAAAAAGGAAGGAAAAGACGACTTTTTTGGATGTATAATATTAAGGAGAGAGAAAGTAAAAGATTAGGGAATTTCAGTAATTAATTTGAAATTTATGTAATTACTTTATCAACATGGGATTTATTGTAATAAGGTAAAGTTACCTTGCGTATATATTTTTAAATAATTATTTTTTGTAAAACAAATAAACGGAGCACTTGTAATATCCATCCCAGCCCAACCATCCAACCCAACCCATCTTAGTTATCCCTTTTCCCAAACAAGTTTCAAAAAGCAGAAGCAACAACAATTAGACTCTCACTCTCAAACGCTCTCACAGACTCTCAACCCAGCTCTGGCGAGATCTCCTATAGCTGGGGTATATTCCCTATTTCTAATATTTTTGTATAGATTGTGTGTTGGTCTAGGTGTGGCGGGTGTCTTTGATCTGTGAGTGTATGTTACTACTAGGTGGGGGTCGTATTCCTGATGCCCTATTTCTTATCTCTTATTTTATATTGCGCTTATTTATCTTATCTTGTATTGCTATGATTTCTATTTTATTATGTCTTATCCCATTTTGTGTTATGTCATTCATCATGCTTCATTTTTCATTACGCTTTTGCTTACTATTCTCTCTCTTAAGTCAGGGGTCTATTGAAAATAACCTCTCTACTTCTTTGGAGGTAGCGGTATGAACTGCGTATATTTTACCCTCCCTAGACCCCACTTTGTGGGAATACACTGGGTTTGTTGTTGTCATTGTTGTGTGTTGGTGAAAACAACTTTTTTTTTTCTGAAATGCACTTTCTTCTTTTTTGGGGAGAATATTGAAAAGTTGATGAACTGATCTAAAGTTCAGCAGTTTAACTTGTTTATGATAATGTTACACAACAAACTCTTTGTGAATATTGAAAACGCTTTGTCTATGTAACTTGAGAAAAATTAGGTGGGAGGTGACAAAAAAGTTTTTAAATTAAAAATGGTGACAACTTTGACCAGCTAAGGTCAAAGCTTCATTTAAATTGTGATTAAGTTAATTGGGGGTGTAAAGTGTAAACTTTTAAATTTTTTAAAAGTCCTCCAACTCCAAATTTCCCCCTTTTTCTTATCTTTTAACCTCTCCTCTAGTTTTGCCTTCTCTCTTCAAATTTCTTTCTCCCTATCTTCTTCTTCTTATTTTTTTCCTCTCTCTAGATTTTCCTCTTCTTTCATCTTCTCTTCTTATTTTTCTTTCTTTTTTGATTTTGTTCTTCTTCCCTTTTTAATTTTTATGGACAGTTTAAAAACAAAATAAAAAGTTTGAAAAGAAATTTTTTGATTTTTTTTAAAAATGAATGAAGAACTAATTCAGGAAATTTAGCAACCACGAGAGTTGCTTCAGTAACTACGAGAGTTGCTGCAACAACTTCTATTAGTTGTTGTGTTACATCAATTATCGAAGTTGTTGTAACAACTATTGAAATTGCTGCGCAACTTCGACTGTTGTTGTAGCAACTTCGACTGTTGCTGCAGCAACTTCGATAGTTGCTGCAACAACTTTGATACCTACTTAATTTCTAAAAAAAATTTGGCTGGAGGAGGAGATCACAAAAAATGGATATTTATGGTCAAAATAGATGTGGTGGTGTTGGTGGTGACGTCGAATGAGAAAATGATATTTTTTGTGGTGTTGATAGCGACAGTAGTGGAGGAGAAAGAATAAAAATAGGCAATGGTTATGTAGAGGGAGGAAATAATGGTCAATCTGGAAGAGGTGGCAATGATAGTGATAGTGGAGGAAAAGGAAGTGGCAGCGGCGGCGACAACAAAAAGGGTGTGGAAAAGGAGTGATGGTGATAGTGTAGGAATCTTTGTGTAAATATGGTGCAGGGATCTTTGTGTAAATAATAAAAATTGAGGGTTTTAAAATTAGAGTCATTACCACTAATCTTAAAATTGTCACCTCTACTCAATATTTAAGACTTGTGTCACTCGTTTTAAACTTTAAAATATTTTTGTCACCCTTAATTAATTTGCCCAGGTAACTTAGTTGTTGGAAGTACTTACAAATGTAAAATATCACTCTGTCAATGCTAGTTTATGAAGCGATTCAAAGACATAATTTGCTACTTGAAGATTTACATTGTGTATCGAAATGCATAAGCTTTAAACAACTAATAAGTGAAAATTACAAATTTGTATCCGCCTCTGCCAAGATAAATGTCTCTAGAAACATACTACTCCCTTCGTCTACTTGTCCACTATTATCTTGACACATACCTTAAAAATAATAAATAATAGGGTAATTTTACTAATTACCTCTTGAATGAATATAATAAACTTAATACTTTGAAAATTGCATTGGGTAATGAATAATATAAAATAACTAGGGTAAAATAGTAAATAAATAGAAACAAGATTCATGTATTCTTCAGATTGGTGGCCAAATCTTTTTCAATAGGCTACAACAACAGTATTTCTTGTTGGGAAGAAAATCAATCCCACATCGGAGAAATAGAGGATACATGCCTAATATTGAAGAGTCTCACCCAACTTCACTAGTATGAGGCTTTTTGGAAGGTGCCCAAAAATAAATCTGTGAGGGCTTGGCCCAAAGCGGATAATATTATACTAGTGCGGAGTTACACGTGGTCCCAACAAGTGGTATCAGAGCCCAGGTTCGGGTGTGTCAAAGTAGTGGACTGTGTGAAGTTTCTGGAGTGACAACAAGATTGGAGATCTGCAGGTGGTGCCTTATGTCAAAATTCTTCCTGGCGAGTGGTGGTCAAGCGGCGTGTCCCATTGGGTGATAACGGCGGTACAAGATGTTTGGCAGATTATGTGAAGTGACCTAGTAGTTGAGATCTACGGTTGATGCCTTATGTGGAAAGTTTTCTTGACAAGTGGTGGTCAAACGGTGTATCCCACTGGTTGGTAGTGGCAACGGTACAAGCAGCGTGTCCCCTTCAAATGGATTATCGCTGAAGGGGAGGTCACAAGTGGTGTGGTCTTGGTTTGAGGGAAGGATAGTTGGGAAGCAAATCAATCCTATATCGGATAAATAGAGGCTACATGTCCAATATTTAAGAGTCTCATCGAACTCCACTAGTATGAGGCCTTTTGGGAGGTGCCTAAAAACAAATCCGTGAGGGCTTAGCCCAAAGCGGACAATATCATACTAGTGCGGGGTTACACGTGGTCCTAATATTTCTAACTGGAAGAATCAGATTCAGGGAGAAATCCACTTATGCAATTAAGTATAGTAATGTTATCTTACTTTACGGAATATCTGGTGGCTTGAAATGAAAGCCCCTTCCTATTCATATGACTGAATTATTCAGTCGATCTCCACAGTTAATAGAATGATGTGATGTCATAGCTTCTGATCTTTTGAATAAAAATTATGATAAAAGGGATGTAGAGTTTTAAACTCTATTTGTTCGAGAGATGATTATTGCTTACTGTTATGTTTTGTGTTTTTTATTTTTCTAGACTTTTCCAAAAACCCAAAACTGACTTGAGTTTGATATCTGAATTCTGATTAGGAACATAACTACCTTTTGTGAAGGGAATTTGACTAAATCAATATGAAGCCTTTAAGAGAATAGGGATAAGTTTAGTAAGTACTTGAGAATGTGAACTTGTGTTTTGAAAATGATTAAGTATAGTCACTTCAAATGTGAATTAGTGATTTGAAAATGGCTAAGGACTTAAAATGTGAATTGGTTCGCTAAAAATGGCCAAGTATAGTTTCATTAAATGTAAATTAGTTACTTGAAAATGATTAAGTCTAGTTACTTGAAATGTTGATTAGTGACTTAAAAAATGTGAACTTGTGTTTTGAAAATGGTTAAGTGTAGTCGCTTGATAATATGAATTTGTGTTTTAAAATTGGCTGAGTGTAGTAACTTGAAAATAGTGAATTAATGACTTGAAAATGGTTAAGGTAGTGACTTAAAATGTGAATTAGGAACTTGAAAAGGGTTGAGTGTGGTTAGTTGAAATATGAATTAGTTACTTGAAAATGGTTAAGCCTAGTTACTTGAAATGCTATTTAGCTTGTTACTTGAGAATGATTAAGGGTAGTAACTTGAAATGTGAATTAGTTACTTGAAAATAGCTAAGGATAGTGACTTGAAATGTGAATTAGTGCATTGAAAATGGTTAAGCGTAGTTACTTCAAATGTGAATTAGTGACTAGAAAATGATTAAGTCTAGTTACTTGAAATGTTGATTAGTTACTTGAAAATGTGAACTTGTGCTTTGAAAATGCTTATATGTAGTCTCTTGAGAATGTGAACTTGTGTTTTGAAATTGATTTAGTATAGTAACTTGAAAATAGTGAACTAATGACTTGAAAATGGTTAAGCATAATTACTTGAAATGTGAATTAGTGACCAGAAAATGATTAAGTCTAGTTACTTGGGAATGGTTAAGGGAAGTGACTTAAAATGTGAATTAGTTCATTGAAAATGTCTAAGGATGGTGACTTGAAATGTGAATTAGTGCATTAAATGGTTAGACGTAGCTACTTCAAATGTGAATTAGTGACTAGAAAATGATTAAGTTTAGTTACCTGAAATGTGAATTAGTGACTCGAAAATGTGAACTTGTGTTTTGAAAATGCTTAAGTGTAGTCGCTTGAGAATGTGAGCTTGTGTTTTGAAATTGGTTGAGTGTAGTAACTTGATAATAGTGAACTAATGACTAGAAAATGGTTAAGGTAGTGACTTGAAATGTGAATGAGGAACTTAAAAATGGTTAAGTATAGTTACTTGAAAATAATTAAGCGTAGTTACTTGAAATGTGAATTAGTGACTAGAAAATAATTAAGTCTAGTTACTTGAGAATTGTTAAGAGTAGTGACTTGAAATGTGAATTAGTTTACTTAAAAATGGCTAATGATAGTGCTTGAAATGTGAATTAGTGCATTGAAAATGGTTAAGTCTAGTTACTTGAGATGTGAATTAGTGACTTGACAATGGTTATGGTAGCTGACCCCGAGTTCGATAGCCTGACCACAATGACTTGAAAATGTGAATTAGTTACTTATGTTGAAAATGTGAAATCATGAACTTGTAACTTGAAAATGATTAAGTAGTGACTTGAAACATGTAATAGTGACTTGAAAATGGTTAAGTATAGTTACTTGAAAGGTGAATTAGTTACTTGAAAATGGTTAAGAATAGTGACTTGAATATTTTATTTTTTAATTTCGGGAATCAATTTGGAACACTTAAGAGAATACTTGAAACATAAAAGTACATTTTTGTTGTTTTTTCACTTTAGAGAAGGAAAGTAATTGGAAAGTTTCACAAAATGCTTACTGTGAAAGGGGTAGTTTGGTAGCTGATAAAAAATTATGTAAGTATTAGCAATGAAGACAATATTAATTTTAATTTGGAAATATGAACTTTTAGTGTTGGTAATATTATTTTAAAAAAATGTTATTGGTTCTTTTTAAAGTTTGGAGCTTAAAATTCAATACTTCATAATAGTTGATCTTGATGCTAACCTATTTCTTTATTGTTGATAGGTATTGGGTAAAAAGGAAGGGAATTAAAGGGAAGTGGGCCAGGTTATGGCTGTTAACATTGGGCTGGGTTGGTTGTTGGTTGTTAGTTGTTTGTTATTGTTGGTTTGCTATCAGAAAATTGCATACCATAGACCCAAATATGGGTGGCTTTAGATATTTGACCTCAAATAAGAATATCTTTGAAGAATAGTCTTCCTTACTTTTTAATAAACTAAAAGTACCATTTTGCCCATCTACACCTCAAATATATTTTTAAACTTTCCATACTCATTTATCTCTCAAATTTTATTTTTTATTAGTTTCACTTTTTAATTTTTCCTTTACTTTTATTATTCTACTTTTTTCACTCTTTTTTTCCTTTAAATTTATTATTGTGATTTTTATCATTTTCAATTTTCATTTTTCCCTTTAACTTTATTTTCATGTTTTAATTTATTTGTCTCAACCTTTAATTTTTTTTCTCTTTTTCTTTTTTCTCAACCATTATCTATTTCTTTATTTTTTCCTTTTTTAAATTTATTTGTCTTTAACCTTTATGTAGAGTTTTTATTATTTCTCTTCTTTTTTTTTTAGAATTTTCCTCAGATATTCATTCTCGTTCATCTTTTTTCCTCATTTCTCAAATACTCTTTCTCTTGCTCCTCTTTCTCTTCATTCGATTTCTCTCAAATTTTCAAACTCAATTAACAGAAAAAAATGGATGTTGGTTCTGATGAAGAAATAGAGCGTCTCTCAGTGGATGTAGCTTCCAGTTCTTCAGGACTTTTGCCTTCAAAATTAATTGACATCATTGTTGATGTAAGTTTCTGCTAAATTTAGTTTATCATTTACATGTAATTTATCTTATTTTTTTGTGTTATTTTTGAATTGGGTGTTTGAATCTCTTTTTGTTGTCTACGTTTAAGGTTTTAGCTTATAATACAAAGCTGTTATATTTTTGGGAGTTATGTTTAGGGATTTGTCAGATTGGTGGTTGTATAGTTAAGAAGTTTTAATTTTGTTAGTTGTGTGTTACTAAGTGAATTATGAATAACCCCACATTCTTGATTTCATGGAAATAATAAATCTTGATTGAAATTAAAAGTTTTATGTTACTAGAAAATCTTAGTAGCTCGGTTGATTGACATTGAAGCATTTGATAATCTGTCGAGCTTGAACACTGATTTTTGGACATTCATCTAGTGTGGATTGAATACGTCGAAATGGTTTGTTTACTGTCTTTAAGCTTTTCATTTTGTCATTTTTGTGCTTATGGTAACGCATATATTCTGATTGTATTCATTTTTCATGTATTTTAAGTGCCAAAAGTATATACATTAAAGGAAAAGATGTGTTGCCCGAATGTTTGATGTTTGGCTCTTGTGCTGTGGATTTAGAGGAGTGGTTTTATTCACTTGCAACCTGTGGTCGACCTTTGAATGACAAAGTATTATCACTTGTTATCCTTATCTTTATTTGTAATGTACTTTTGACTTGTCCTTTGTTTTGTTCCTCCCTTTCTTCTAGTAGGTCAAACATACTAATAATATTTCTTGTTTGGTTGTTTGTAATGGTTATATTTATTCTGGTTCTTGGGATACAAGTTTAAAAAAAAAATTCTATGTGTATTTTGTAGACGATGAACGTCTTGGTGAAAATACAGCTTCTGCTAATGTTGTTCAGTAGTTTTGCTTGGGTTTATTAGGAAGTGCTAAAGTTTGTTGGCTTGGGTTTTTATTGTTTGTTTGCTTATTTTCATGGAAGTTTGATGTCTTATCGTTTATTCTTGTCGTTTACTTCATTAGTAGAGCTAGGGAGCAGAGTTAAGTAGAGGTTGTGCATTGGAAAAAAATTCATATGTCATATTATAAGGTCAAAAGTTGTTTTTATATGTATATTGTAGATGATGAACACCCTTGATGAAAATCCAACTTCCACTAATACTGGTCAGTAGTTTTGTAATGCCCTGGATCTGGTACCCAGAATGCTACAAGGTGCTCATGACCCCGAACGACCACAAGCTAACCCATGACTGATATTTGTACCTGTATACTGCATAATATACTGTATGATTGTGGAAACATAAACTGAAAGGCCATAAGGTTCAAGACTATAACATAATTGATAAAGATATAACATCTGAATGGGGTATGAAATATGCAAAACAAAACTGAAATAACATGATAGTCTGGAAAGCCTCTAACTGAATGAACTGTCTGAATGAGGAGTTGATGGGACATGTCCCCAACTAACTCCAACTAATAAATTACTTAACGAGATAGTAAACAAATGATCATATCCTCAAGAGGACTCACTACAAACTTTGACTGCTGAGACTAGAATGCTATTGATGCTCTGGTACTTTGAATGTAATGGTATGCATGAAAGGCAGGCTGAATGCATTGGGTTCATATGCATGAACAATACTAGGTAACTGACTAATATGAACGTAAGAATACATGCATGAATACGTAGTAACTATATCTGAGATATTGATAACATGAATTTACTGATAACTAAATTCTGATAACTGATATAACTGATGACGTAAGTGACTGAATCTGACAGTCGTGAATCTGATGAAACTAGCTGAGTTATGTACTATATCTGAGTTGACTATATCTGACAGTCTTGAATTTTGTAGAACTATCTGAGTTCTATTACTAAGACTGAATAACTGTATCTGACAGTCCTGATTCTGTAACTAAAACTGTAGGAAGTAGTTATCTAACTGACATGCCCCTAATACACCATTATGGCTGAGTTGGGGTCCAATTTGTAACCCCGATTGGAAGGGTGTCAATACCATGCCACTGGTAAGGACAAGCTGTAAGTGACCCTCATCTGACAGTATCCCCAAAAGAGAATGGTGGGGCCCTCATCTGACAATGCTTATCCACCTTATCAACCCTCATCTGATAGTGTTGATGTCTCAACCTATGCTAGCTACATAGTTCTGGAAC
Source organism: Capsicum annuum (assembly GCF_002878395.1). Taxonomy (NCBI): domain Eukaryota; kingdom Viridiplantae; phylum Streptophyta; class Magnoliopsida; order Solanales; family Solanaceae; genus Capsicum; species Capsicum annuum. The sequence goes on along the minus strand of NC_061117.1, from coordinate 141,165,346 downwards.
GTAAGGATGACTTCTAAGAATCACACTCTCATCTGACAGTGTGTGTTCCCATCCTTGGTTTCACTCGGTGATAATTTCTACTCCCATCTGAATAGACACTGAACATAGATTGTTGTACTGAACTAGACTAAATTACTGAGTTCCGTTGACTGACAGAATAGTACTGAGATTATTGTAATACTGAGTTTTCCTGAGTCACATGAATGACAGAGTTCTATGGATCATGGCTTGACTGAGGATATCGTGAAAACATGACACTAAAGCTAGGCACACAATTATATTTTTTTCGGGTACAAGTACCCCCAGGACTCGATGAAGGGAAACTGACAAGGCATAAAATTCTTGAATACATGAATAACATAAAAAATACATAATCCATTGACTAATATATTTCATCAAACACTTGACGTGCATAACTTATACATGAATGGGGATTTTATAATATTATACTAGTATGACATTTTTCCTTCACATAGGTATTTAATCAAACATATGGGGACCATACTTTGGTTATACAATCATCAACATATGTAATAATCAAGGATACATCAATCAACTTGTAAATTGAAGGGGGTTTATCATGATTATTATGCAAATCATCACATACTAGGGTCAATCATTGGAATAAGTAATTTAAAACATGAATCAAAATCACACAACATCATGAACATGAATTTCAATTCAATTTGAATCATGAAGATTCACAAATACCCAAATCTTGGATTTTTAAAAGAGATTCTTGAGCTTCATGTGTGAGAGAGACCTATGAATCAACACAGGACATACCTTAGTTCTTGATTTAGCGAAGATTGACGGAGAGACTTTCTTAAAATTGAATCCCCAATTGAAACCCTAACTTGTTCTTGAGAGAAAATTGAGAGAAACTATTATATTTTGGGTTCCAAATAGCTGAATCTCATGTTAAAGGGCTTAAATAGGGATGGGAAATTGACCCTCTTAACCCTGGACGCGTCTTTTAATTTCAGTAAAATTTTCCCGAATCAGACCCCTGGCGCGACGCGGAGCCATCGCGTTGCCACTTCATTTGTGACCTGAAAGTTTGGCACGACGCGCCACTATCACAGACCCCTATTGGAATTTGACAATTGCCATTTTATCCTGTGGCGCGGCACGCCACTAACTAATATGGCATTGTTTTACGACGGAGACTTGAAATAGTCATAACTTCTTACCCGGTTATCAGATTTAGGTGAATTTTATATCGATGGAAAGCTTATTGAATTTTTCACATGACAAAAAGTAAAAATCTTGAAAATTAGTCACGGAATAAACATCATTCAATTTACAAGCTAACATTTGACATTCTTAGGACAAAAAAATTAGTTAGGAAACTTCGGGGTATTATAATATCTCTCCTTTGGGAACATTCATCCTCGAGTAAGACTAACTAAGAGAGAAGAAATGATAAGCTAAAGTACACACTAAACATGAACAATGAAACATGACTGACATAACTGACATTTCAAAGATTCATGCTAAGCATGCATATCTGATGCATGATTTCATGACTGAGCTGATACATAAATACATGACTGATATTACTGATAAGCTAATCACAGATATCTGATGTGTGGATACATGATGAAACTAATTACATGACTAATATTTATAATAACTGAGTCTTCTCACAAGGAGAATACATGTCTGATGCATGAATACATAACTAATCTGATGTATGAACATATAATTGAATATGCAATGGTATTTAGTACCCAGTTTAAAAAATGGAATCCTGAGCATGAGGCTGATATCAATTTGTAACTGAAATCTGGACATGAAATCTGAAAAACTTAAGGAGAACTGTTACCTTGAGCTAGATCAGAGTTAGTGGAGAAGAGGTGAGGATACTTGGTACGCATGTCTGCTTCTTTTTCCTAAGTACCTCCCTCAACGGACTGATTCCTCCAAAGAACTTTGACTAGAGGGACTTCTTTGTTCCTCAGTCTACAAGTCTGATAGTCTAGAATTTGGACTGGAATCTCTTCATAAGAGAGGTTGTTCTGAATATCTATGCTCTAAATATGGACTACAACCGCTAGGTCACCTATGCACATCTTGAGCAAAGAGACATGGAAGACTGAATGAACTGACTCATAAGCTACCTTGCAGAAGCGACTGAGAATTTTGAAGGGACCGACATATCGGGACTGAGCTTTCCCTTCAAGTCGAACCCCTTCACTCCCTTTATGGGAGAGATCTTTAGATAGACATAGTCACCAATCTCAAACTTGAGATCCTTTCTATGCATATCTGCATAAGACTTTTGTCGATTTTGAGCAGGCCGGAGTCTTTCTCTGATCAACTGGACTTTCTCTAAGGCATCGAATAGTAATTCAGGCCCTATAACTGAGGCCTCAATAACTTTGAACCAACCGATTGGAGATCTACACCTCCTACCATAGAGAGCTTCAAATGGAGTCATCCAAATACTGGAATGATAGCTATTGTTGTATGCGAACTCAATCAAAGGCAAGTGGTCATACCAACTACCCTTGAAATCAATTATACATGCCCTTAGCATATCTTCTAAGGTCTGAATGGTCCTTTCTACTTGACCATCTGTCTGAGGATGAAAGCTTGTACTGAGATAAATTTGGGTACAAAGACTCTTTTGGAACACTTTCCAAAAATAAGAGGTGAACTGGGTACCTCTGTCTGAGATAATAGATAATAAAACACCATGCAATCTGACAAACTCTCTGATGTAGAGTTTGGCGTAATCCTCGACTGAATAAGAGGTATGAACTGGGAGGAAATGAGTTGACTTGGTCATCCTGTCTACAACGACCCAGACTAAATTATGCTGACAACGATTTTGAGGCAAACCCATCACGAAGTCCATGTTCACTTCTTCCCACTTTTAAGTAGGAATAATGAACTCTTGCATAGGTCCACTAGGCTTCTGATGCTCTATCTTAACCTGCTGACATGCAGAGCACTTAGCCACAAACTCTGCAATATCCCTCTTCATCCTACTCCACCAATAGATCTCCCGCAAGTCGCAGTATATCTTTGTGGCCCCTGGATGAATAGAGTAGCACGCACCATGCACTTCTGCAAGAATTCACTGCCTTGAGTCATCTACAGCTGGAACACACAGACGACCCTGACAATATAAAACACCATCTTCCCTTTGGGAAAAAACCTCCACTTTCTGATCTTTAATTAACTTTTTCAATTTATATAAACTGGGATCTCTATCTTGCTTTTCTTTTACCCCAAAAACTAAAGATGATTCTAAACTACTTTGAACCCATATATCACCCTCCTCTGTATCGACTAAGTGAACACCTAGTCTGGCAAGCTGATGGACTTCTTGAGCTAAATTATTCTTACTGTCCTCAACATGAGCAACACTACCCATAGACAGTCTACTGAGAGCGTCGGCCACTATATTGGCCTTGCCTGGATGATAAAAGACACTCATGTCATAATATTTCAAGAGCTTTAACCACCTTATCTGATGAAGATTGAGATCTTTCTAAGAAAATACATACTGAAGGCTCTTATGATCTATGAACACATCTACATGAACTCCGTATAGATAATTCCTCCAAATCTTTAAGGAAAATACTACAGCTGCTAACTCAAGATCATGAGTAGGATAATTCTTCTCGTGGGGTTTAAGATGCCTGGAGGTGTAGGCTATGACCTTACCATGCTGCATGAGGACACAACCCAAACCTACTCTAGATGCATCACAATACACTACAAAACCATCTGAACTATCTAGAAGAGCTAGGACTGGAGCTGAGGTGAGTCGAGTCTTCAACTCTTGAAAACTCTTCTTGCAAGGATATGACCACTGAAACTTGACTTTTTTCTGAGTCAATCTGGACATAGGGAATGCAATAGAAGAAAATTCCTCAACAAACTACCTATAATAGCCATCCAAACCTAAGAAAATCCTGATATCTAATAGAGAGACAGGTCTGGGCCAGTTTCTTACCGCTTTGGTCTTTTAAGGATCTACTCTAATGCCATCACCTAAAATGATATGGCCAAGGAATGCTACTAACCTTAGCCAAAATTTGGACTTACTGAATTTGGCGAACAGTTGATGATCTCTGAGAGTCTGAAGTACAATTCTGAGATGGTCTACATGATCACGCTCACTGTGGGAATAGACCAGAATATCATCTATAAAGACTATGATGAACATGTCCAAGTACTGCTTGAGCACACAATTCATCAAGACCATGAAAGTTGTTGGGTAATTGGTAAGACCAAAGGAAATGAATAGAAATTTGAAGTGACCATACCGATTATGGAAGGCTATTTTTGAAATGTCACATTCTATGACTCTAAGTTGATGATAACCGGATCTGAGGTCTATCTTAGAGAAATAACTGGCATCCTGAAGTTGGTCAAACAAGTCATCGATTCTGGGATGTGGATACTTGTGATTGTGACTTTATTGAGTTGATGGTAGTCTATGTACATTCTGAGAGAACCGTCTTTCTGCCACATGAATAAGACTGGTGCACCCTATGGGGACACATTAGGTCCGATTAATCCCTTATCTAAGAGATCCTTTAACTGTTCTTTCAGTTTTCTAAGTTTTGCTGGTGCCATTCTAAATGGAAGAATAGATATAGGTTGAGTATCTGGAAGAAGATCAATGTCGAAGTTTATTTTCCTTTTGGGAGGAATTCCTGGAAGATCTTTGGGAAAGACATCTGAATATTCATTCACGACTGGGACTAAATCAAGATTGGGAGTTTTAGAACTAGTGTCCTTAACTTGAACAAAATGATAGACACATCCTATAGATATCATTTTTCATGCCCGAAGGTAGAAAACAAGCTGACCTCTGAAAACGGATACACTACCCTTCGACTCTAGGACGCGTTCATTCGAAAACTAAAATTGGACTATTCTGTTTCTGCAGTTGACTATGGCATAGCAAGAATAAAGCCAATCTATGTCGAGAATGACATCAAAATCAGTCATCTCTAATTCGACTAAGTCTGCTGAAGTGACTTTCTGAAATATCATAATCAGACAGTTCCTGTATACCCGTCAGGCTATGATGGTTTTACCCACTGGGGTAGAAACTGAGAAGGGCTCTGCTAGAATTTCTAGACTGACCCCGAAATCAACTGTTATAGAAGGAGTAACAAAAGACAAAGAAGCTCCTGAATCTAGCAAAGCGTAAATATGCATATGAAAGATCTATAATGTACCAGTAACCACATCAGGAGAATTTTCTTGATCTTGCTGGGACTGGAGAGAATCGAGTCTGTTTGGGCGTTTCCCACTAGTAGCACTGGAAGTGGCACCCTATTGAGTTGGGCGATTGGACTGAGCTGAGAAACGGTTTTGCTGACCTTGATAACCTAACTGGGGATAATCTCTGACTCTGTGGCCTGGATTTCCATATCCAAAACAGACATCACTACCAGCTCTACAAGTACCCTTGTGGTTCTTACCACAAGTCTGACAAACGGGATTAGTTCGGGCATTGCTGACACTACCCTGGGACTATGAGTTTGGCGCCCTATCTTTATTACCATCCCTGAACTTAGGAGCTGGAGCACTAGCTGATGAAGGAGCTGGAACTGACGGTTTAGGATGAAACTAAGAACGGTTTCCTCCTTCTGATTTAGGTTGAGCAAAGTTAAAACTACATGTCTTTACTCTTTTATTCTGCTTCTCCCTCATCTTAATCTTTTGATATTTTATCTACTGATCATGAGTCATAATCCTGGATAAAGTCATGTCACTATTCAACATCGCAGACCTACACTCGTTGACCACACTATCGTTCACCCCAGAAACAAACTTACTCATCTTGGCCCTGCTGTCTGCAACTATATGAGGGGCATATCTGACCAATTGAGTAAACTTAAAAGAATACTCTTTTGCCGTCATGTTTCCCTACCTAAGGTTGATGAATTCTAACACCTTGGCTTCTCTCAGCTCTAGGGAAAAGAACCTCTCTAAAAATACGGTGACAAACTCCTCCCACTCTATAGGCCCTGCATCAACTAACCTTTCTGATTTCTACTATTTGTACCAAGTGTAAGCAATATCCTACAATTGACATGCAGCTAGCTCTTCACTCTTAATAGCTGATACCTCCATAATGTCTGTAACCTTCTAAACCTGATCGATGAATTCCTGAGGGTCCTCATCTGACTTAAACCTGAGAAAGAATGGAGGATTCATTCGGGTGAAGTCCTGAATCTTGGTTACAGCTGAATTGGCCACTAGGTTGGCCAGAACAATGGCTGGTCTTTTATTCTGACTAGTAATTGACTGAGCAAGAGTAGTGCATGCAGCTCTAAACTCTGCATGAGAAACATGTTCGCCCAAAGGTTCTTCGGGCTGAGATGCTGACTGATTCCCATTTCTTCTTTTAGGAGGCATATTCTATAGAAGAAAGGGAGAAATAGATTAGACTGAGATATTAACTTGAGATTATGCTCACTGGCACAACATGAATACTGAAAGAAGGGAAACTATTCCTAAAATATCTTATAGCCTCTTGCACATAAATGTGGCATACAACACACCCATGAACAAAACTCTACTAGATGCAGTTTTCAGACTTCCTAGGACTCTATTAAACCTGACTCTGATACCAAGTTTGTAATGCCCCGAATCTGATACCTGGAATACTACACGGTGCTCATGACCCTGAAGGACCACAGGCTAACCCATGACTAATATCTATACCTGTATACTGCATAATATATTATATGATCGCAGAAACATGAACTGAAAGGTCATAAGTTCAAGACTGTAATATAACTAATAAAGATATAACATCTAAATGGGGTATGAAATACCCAAAACAAAACTGAAATAACATGATAGTCAGAAAAGCCTCTAACTGATGAACTATCTGAATGAGGAGTCGATGGGACATATCCCTAAATAACTCCAACTAAAAAATTACTTAATGAGATAATAAATAAATGATCATGTCCTCGAGAGAGGAGGACTCACTGCTAAATCTGACTACTGAGATTGGAATGCTACTGATGCTCTGGAGCTCGTGCTTCTAAACCTATGGTATAAGACACCATAGCGCAAATATGTCAATACTTTGAATGTACTGGTATGCATGGAAGGTAGGTTGAATGCATGGGGTTCATATGCATGAACAACATTGGCTAACTAACTAATATGAACATAAGAATACATGCATGAATACGTAGTAACTATATCTGAGATATTGATAACATAAATTTACTGATAACTAACATGACTGATAACTGAATTCTAATGACTAATATAACTGATGACATGAGTGACTATATCTGATAGTCCTGAATCTAATAGAACTAGCTGAGTTCAATACTGTATCTAAGTTGATTGTATCTGACAGTTCTGAATTCTGTAGAACTATCTGAGTTCTATTACTAAGACTGAATGACTGTATCTGACAGTCCTGATTATGTAACTAAAACTATGGTAAGTAGTTATCTAATCAATATACCCCTAATACGTCATTATGGCTGAGTTAGAGTCCAATCTATAAGCCTAATTGGAAGGGCGTCAATCCCACGCCACTGGTAAGGACAAGCTATGAGTGACCCTCATCTGACAGTGTCCCAAAAAGAGAATAGTAGGGCCCTCATCTGACAGTGCTTATCCACCTTATCAACCCTTATCTGACAGTGTTATTATCTCAACCTATGTTGGCTACATAGTTCTGGAATGCAAGGATGACTTCTAAGAATTACACCTTCATCTGACAGTGTGTGTTCCCATCCTTGGGTTCACTTGGTGGTAATTTCTACTCCCATCTAAATAGAAACTGAACATGGATTACTGAACTAAACTGGACTGAATTATTGAGTTTCGTTGACTGACGGAATAGTACTGAGATTACCGTATTACTAAGTTTTCCTGAGTCACATGAATAACTGAGTTCTATGGATCATGACTTGACTGAGGATATCGTGAAAACATGACACTAAAGCTAGGCACACAGTTATATTTTTTTGGGGTACAAGTACCCCTAGGACTCGATGGAAGGAAACTGACAAGGCATGATATTCTTGAATACATGAATAACATCAACAATATATAATCCATTGACTAAGACATTTCATCAAACACTTTACGTACACAATTGACTAACACATTTCATCAAAACTCGACGTACATAACTTATACATGAATGGGGATTTCATAATATCATACTAGTATGGCATTTTTCCTTCACATAGGCATTTAATCAAACATGTGGGCACCATACTTTGGTTATACAATCATCAACACATGTAATAATCAAGGATACATTAATCAACTTGTAAATTGAAGGGGGTTTATCATGATTATTATGCAAATCATCACATACTAAGGTCAATCATTAGAATAAGTAATTTAAAACATGAATCAAAACCACACAATATCATGAACATAAATTTTAATTCAATTTGAATCATGAACATTCATAAATACCCAAATCTTGGAATTTAAAAGAGATTCTTGAGCTTCATGGGTGATAGAGACCCATGAATCAACACATGACATACCTTAGTTCTTGATTTAGAGAAGATTGATGGAGAGACTTTCTTGAAATTGAATCTCCAATTGAAACCCTAGCTTGTTCTTGAGAGAAAATTGAGAGAAACTAGTATATTTTAGGTTCTAAATAGCTGAATGTCGTGATAAAGGGCTTAAATAGGGGTGGAAAATTGACCCTTTTAACCTTGGACACGTCTTTTAATTTCAGTGAAATTTTCCCGAATCGGACCCCTGGTGTGATGCGGCACTATCGCACCGTGTCACTGGAATTTGACAATTGAGAAATTGAGGGATGGCGCGACGCGGAGCCATCGGGTTGCCACTTCATTTGCGACCTGGAAGTTTTGCGCGATTCTCTACTATCGCGGACCCCTACTGGTATTTGAAAATTTCCATTTTCTCCTGTGGCTCGGTGCGCCACTGACTAATATGGCATTGTTTTATGACGGAAACTTGAAATAGTCATAACTTCTTACCCGGTTATCAGATTTAGGAGAATCTTATATCGATGGAAAGCTTATTGAATTTTCCACATGAAAAAAAGTGAAAATCTTGAAAATTTCTCATGGAATAAACATCATTGAATTTAGAAGCTAACACTTGACATTTTTGGAACAAAAAATTTTAGTTAGGAAACTTCAGGGTATTACAAGTTTGGATTGGCAAATATCTACCTTCTACCTTTGTAACTTTGGTGTAAAGTTGTAACTTTTCAATTCACTAGTAGAGCCAAGTGTATATTTAAAGGGGAGAAAGGGGGTCATTCGGACCAACAACAACATATCAAGTGTAATTCCACATCTGGGAGGGTTGAGTGTATGTACCCCTATCTTGTGCAGGTAGAAGGGTCAGCTGGACCCCCTTTGTTAAAAATTCATATTGAGTACAAATATACATGGTCCAAAATTCTCTTTGTTGTGTCTATACTGAAGATGATGAAAATTCGGCCTCCACCTATTTGAACGATATTATTCAGTAGTTGATTGGTTAAATATCTAGCTGCTACTTTGTAACTTTGGTGTAAAGCTATAAAATTTTCTATCTGTTCAATTATTAGAGTTTTATTTTCTCTTGCTTATTCTATGCTCTGGTCAGACTTTTCTTTTAAATTGTTCAGCTGGGTAAATATATGTATAGAATTGGCTACTCCAAAATATCAAAGGAACTCTGGAAAAGGTTGAATGTTGACTTAGGCAAGGTGTCTATAAATCATGAGTTAGTTTGAGTTGTATCATAACATGCTCGAGTGCTTCGCCAACTATATTCCACTGTTGGCGATCATCTTACTTTGGTTACTTCTTTATGTAATGAATGTGTTGTAATGCTCTTATTCAGTGTTCTCTTTATTTTGTCGCAGCATTTGGACATAATATTCTACTACATGAGGAATAAGGCAAAATATGAACCTAATATTGTTGTGAAGTTCACTACAACTGATTTTGTATTTAGAAACAAGATTGATGCTCTTTATCACGATTTTCTGGAAAATAGGGAAAAAATTTCTGCCATCTCCGAGAAACATGACGTTGAGGAGTATATCAGAGGCTTCTATTGTGATGCAAACATACAGTGGAACAAGGTTGACTATGTGTTATTTCTAGTTTATGTTCCACGGGAAAAATCTGAATTTGGACACTGGATTTTGGGATTTTTTGACTTTAATGATTTGTGCATATATGTATACGACTCCAACCGTACCAGGCGCGGTGATAAAGTCGCTTAAAAAGTGATGTTACCTTACCAAACATCGATATAGTATTTTCTGAAAAAGGTCAATTTCTATCTTGAGAAGGGCATTGCCAAATCTGAAAATGATACTTTGCCGATAAAAATGGTTGATGAGCTACCACAACAAACTCAATGGTATCTCATTGCATTCATTTTTTAAATGTTCATTTCACATCTTTTTGTTGTTTTCCAAATATTCATGCGATATATTTCTTTTGTATCAAGTGATTATGGAGCATTTGTTTGTGCATTTGTTGAATATGTCATTCATGGTAGAGATATTCCTAAAGAGATTGACATTGGTCATGTTCGCATGAGGTATGGAAAGAGAAAACTAGAAGCTGGTATAAAAGACAACACTACAGAAACAGTTAGTAGATTATTTGAAAAGGAAAAGAGGAAGAGAACGCACCAGGAGTAGTAGTTTAGTTTTGTAGTTATTGAAACTCACTACACATGAAGGATTTTTAGCTATTTTTATTCGATTATGTAAAGTTTAAACAATCTTTTTAAATTTAATTGACTATTTTGTATGCGATAACGTAAAGTATACAATGTAGAATTGCTACTGATTCATTTGTTGGTATCTTTGTATATTTATGTTTTACTATCGAAGAATATTTTTTGCCTTTTCTTGTGGCAAGTCTTGCCCCAGAGGCAAGAGTTATTGAGTATCTTCTAAATTAGTAAACAATGTGGCAGGACCAATTCATGTCCATGAGGTATAACTTGTTCCTATGGCGGTTGTCTTATCATTAATTATGTGCGACTGCTATATGAGTATTTTGATCATTATCATTAATACGCATCGCTTTCTCAATTTAATATTAGTATTTATAACCTAGAAAGAGAATACATGTGCATCACTTCACTTTAACAATTTATCCTCATTATTCATCTCCATCTCTCCAATAACATGTATACACCATAGTCTTATGCTAAAGAGAAGTTGTTTGTGATCAGCTAGGCACCAAAAATACAAAAATACATATACTTGTTATGTGTAGTTTAGAAATTGCTTGTGATCAGCAAGGCATAAAAAATACATATACTTGTTATGTGTAGTTCAAAAAGTCTTATCCTAAAGAGAAGTTGCTTGTGATTAGCTAGGCACCAAAAATACATATACTTATAATCTGTATTTCAGAAAGTGATTGTGATCAGCTAGGCACCAAAAATACATATACTTGTTATACATATACTTGTTATGTGTAGTTCAGAAGGTGCTTGTAATCAGCTAGGCACCAAAAATACATATACTCAGAAAGTCTTATGCTAAAGAGAAGTTTCTTGTGATCAGCTAGGCACCAAAAATACCTATAATTGATATGAGAAGTTGCTTGTGAACAGCTAGGCACAAAAAATACATATAATTATTATGTGTAGTTTAGAAGGGAGATGGAATATATATATATTTGTCTTGTAAACCAAACGATCTACGATGTTCATTACTGTCAATACCAGCTCTTCATAGTCTTTCTATATAAGAAAATCAACAAACCTTATTCTGCAAGTTGAAAGAAGTGACGAAGCATAAACCAGCTGAAGATATTAAGAAATGGAACCATTCTTTGTCATCGTCGGATTTGTAGGTATCTTCTCTAGCTGCAAGTCCTATCCAAAAGATCTCGTTGAAAGCGAGAACATTCTCCACAACTAGTTGTGCCAGGTGCAACCATAATAGAAGGATAAAGGTTCACTTTCATCAATGTAGATCAAAGCTCAGATAGAGAAATTATCCTAATTTTATGACTAGTATAGCTATCTATTTCATAGATCGTTAAGGGTATCACTGCATGTACAGATTCACAACAATAAAGAGCTAATAATGACAATCAAACCTATAATTCACCAAATTAAACTACACAAGAACAAAAGCTACAAAGGCTGATCCTTATTAGGTACACTGTATTGGAAGGGAGGGCCTGACCTACATTCCCCAACTTAGAGACAGAGACAAATTAATTGATTTAAGAGAACTGGCAATCACATCAGCAATATCTATATTGACTACAACATTGCCATGTGCTTTGTGAAGTGACAAAAAATTGCATGCAATAGAATGAAGATAGATGAAGAGAAGTGAAACTTGAAACTACTGTAGGTACACAGTAACCATCAAGTAATTATTCTGGTTTTCATCAAGTAATTATTATTTATCTTAGTGCGGTGATATTTTACAAGTATACATCTGATCATAGAATTGCCTTTCTACTTGTGGTTCTTATGAGTCATTACTCTAAAGTAAATTGTTGGTTCACACTTCACAACATTGATACCAATCCATATTAAATCTTAAACTCAATAAGCTAATTTGGCTTAGTTAGGTTTCACGACGAGATCATTTTAGAAAGTGGAAGTAATACAATGCTTCAATTATCAACCACCTTTCTTTTTAGAAAGTTTGAGATAAACTAGTGGCTCAGAGTCCAATAAAGATCTGCCAAGTTATTACACACTAAGCTAGTGAAAACTCTTGCCCATAAGGCATAACTTATTTCTTTAGGGCTTAAGTCTTGCCTCTAGGGAAAGTGTTGTAGATCATCTACCGAATTATTGCGAAATAAGCTACTGTCAACTCTTGCCCATGTGGCATAACTTGTTTTATATCTCGCCTTCAAGGCAAATTTTAAAATATATTCCGTGGAATTATTTACATCACATCTCTTGGGGGTGTAGTCCTTCCCCGAATCTTGTTAATATGATATATTTTTGCACATCAATATATAAAAAAAATTTAACATGCTAAGTAATTTTTATAAATAATCAATAAGAAGGTATTGAGTTAAATACTTCACCACAAGTTAAAAATTCATATAAATAAGAAGGCATTCCTGATTGAAAGTCAAAATTACTTGTTACTAACTAAAATAGGGGATCAAAAAATCCTATTATAACTGCTATTTTGATCCAACTTCTCAGATAAAAAGTAAAACTAATCATATTTTCTTATTTTTCTTTCTGTATCTTCTTGCATATGGATGAAGGATACGAGTATAGTGATAATTTGATCTGTTATGCCCGATTCTTTTGCATCTCGAACATCTGTAATTGTTTCTTGAAGATTCTGTTCTGCAAGGATATCTGGATGTTTGTCTTCTCCCAAGTAGAACCTCCTTATCTGGGGGTTTTATGATCAGATCCTTTATCCTATCAGGAACAATCTGTGATGTTGTGTTTCCAACTGATAGGACTTCTCCCTGGTATGTTTGTAGCCAAGATTATCTTAAGAACGAATGAGAACAATAGCTAGACTTATTCATATGTCTACTGTTTATCGCTGCAATTGCATGGGTGCATAGTATCTCATCTATTTGAAATACCAAGCATTGACAAGTCCTACTCTTCAGGTCTACAATATATTCAACTCCTTCTTCTCTTACAACAAATCTTGTTGCATCAATAGGGTCTACCTATAAATAAAATAATAAATAAATGATAACTTATAGTGAAACATATACTATATGAGTAGAATCAGGCATACAGAGCAATAAACCATACATAGGGGATGAATCTTAAGGCAACCAAAAAACATCTACAATCAAGCATATAACATCAAATCACAATATAATATTGAAATAATCAAAAATCTAATAATAAGTGACCAATAATAAGGAGTCATAATTAAGGTTCTATTTCAAAATGGAAGAGAAGGACCAATATAGGGGATAGTTAGAGTTTTAATGCTTGTCTTGGTCAGGGAAAGTGCAGGAGAAGGATCTGTCATCCAAGGAATAAGCTTTCAAAGTCAAATTCCCTATATTATACGGAAAAGATAAAACCTTGCTTAGGAACAATAGTTGATTCAATAGTGATGCTTCCAACATATGAGCAAGAGAATCAGCTACAAATAAACTGACATAAAATAGATATTACATCTAACCTAGCTGTAGAATCAAATATGATAGTGAAACATATAGTATATGAGCAAAATCAGCTATACAGAGAAATCAAACATACATAGGGGACGAATCTTGAGGCAACCAAAAAACGGCTACAATCAAGCATACAACATCAAATCACAAACAATCACACAACTATGAGCAGAAGCAACGGAACAAAAGCAACAAAATACATACTTCGCGCGCAAATCTCAAGAAAATCAAAAACCTAGCAATACATCACAAATAACAGTAAAACAGCTATATATAATCTGCAATCAAAAAATAGTAACAATATATTTCCCTATTATCAAAATACAATTTCAATTACTTACTTTCAATTTCAAGGCGACTTGAATCTTGTCAATCACCTCCACTTTCGCCCAACGTGTGAAGTCATGAAAGTTGCCTTGCGCTTCCACTTTCTTTAATTAAACCAATTTTGTAACTTGTTCTGAATGTAATCGATCAGTCTTAGTATTGGCAGTTTCCTTGCTATTCTCAATACCATATTCATGGACTCCACGTTGTTAGTCATAAGCATATTGTACCTTCTATTGGTATGAAAGGAATGAGCCCATATTTCTGGTTCTTCTTCTTTCAAGTACTCCACAACAACTTTTTCTATTTTTTCTATCTCATCCATGAAAGTATAAAATTCAGTTCGTTTGTATGTTGTTGCTGCGTTATAGAAGAGTGATAAAACCACATTTGAGAAGTATCTTTTTCTTAAATTCTTCTCCATGTGATAGATGCATATCTTGTGCTGACACTTTGGATAGATATTTGCAATTGCATTTTCAATGGCTGGGTGATGATCTTATAGAATAGACAATTGTTCACGTACCCCAATTGCATTTCTTATATGATTGAAGAACCAATTATAAGACTCATTATTTTCTGAGTCTGCAATTCCAAAAGTCAAAGGAAATATGTTGTTGTTTCCATCGTTTGACACTACTATCATGAGGACACTACGATATTTTGACTTCAAAAATATTGTATCTACTATTATTATCGGTCTACAGTTGGTCTATCCAATGATTGAAGCGCCATAAGCAAAAAATGCATATTAAAACCTGTGTTGAGCAAAATAATATTAGTAACAATTTGCATTTGATGTTTATAATCAGAGTACAACAATTTTCTAAACTAAGTCTTGCCCATGAGGCAAGAGTTGCATATATGCTAATAATCTAACCAGTGTAATTAAAGAATAAACTTTTGGCTCTTGGGCAAAAGTTTTCAACTTCAACAGTATAGCATTTGTTCACCAATTTTTTAAACTAAGTATTGCCCATGAGGCAAGAGTTCCATCTATGTTAATAATCTAATCAGTGCAAATAAAGGATAAACTTTTGCCTCTTGGGTAAAAGTTTTCAATTTCAATAATTTTATAAACTAAGTCTTGCCCATAAGGCAAGAGTTGCATATATATTAATAATCCAATCAGTGCAATTAAAGAATTAAGTTTTGACTCTTGGGAAAAAGTTTTCAATTTCAAAAGTATAGCATTTGTGCAACAATTTTGTAAACTAAGTCTTGCCCATGAGGCAAGAGTTGCATATATGTTATTAATTTAATCAGTGAAATTAAAGAATAAACTGTTGCCTCTTGGGCAAAAGTTTTCAATTTCAATAATTTTCTAAACTAAGTCTTACCCAGGAGGCAAGAGTTGCATATATATTATTAATCTAATTAGTTCAATTAAAGAATAAATTATTTCCTCTTGGGAAAAAGTTTTCAATTTCAACAATATAGCATTTGTACCTGTTCTCATCGTCCCACTTTATGTTTGTGTATGTGCCTGGGTTGTTTTCTTTCATCATGTAAGGATACGATGGCAACCTGTTATAGTTCTCTTTCGCGGTTCCTCTTATCATCGTATAGGCATGCTATATCACTCGCCTTCTTTTGTTGTAGGATATGATGATTCTGTACTTCCTTATCATTTTATCTACCACAAAGTTTGGTGTGATTACATTTCTAGAGTCACGCACAAGCTCTAGTAGATAGTCACATATGACCTTTGATGTTGCATTCCTGTGGTCAGACGTTATGAAATCAACTGAGCAACAGTGAGCCTTTTCATATGTAGTAACCTGGAAGAGCAAAAAATTGGTAATCTTCGAGGCATGAAACTGCCACACATAGTTGTCGTCCAAATATCGCAGTGAATATCTTATTGTGCTTGATTTGATAACCTTAAATTGGATGTTGTGCGTAATTGTAATGTTTGACATGCACGTCATCATATTTTGTTTGTAAATGAATATTTACTTGACACTTACCTCATTCAAAGAGGCATTGTGTCTCAAAAGAGTAGTCTCGACATCAAGTACGCGTATCTGTTTTTGGCATACCCTCTTTATCTTGGATGGCCCAGCTATTTCAGCCTCCAAAATTTGTTCAATAGCCTGTAACTCATTATTTCTATCAATACTTTTAATACTCATTTCATTTTCATCCATTCCAAGCACAACCCTTGTGAAAAATGAAACAAAAAAGATTAGTAACAATTTAATTTAGAATATATATCTTCAACAAGTAAAATTATTAAAGAGTAAGGCATGGTCAACTATTGCCCATTGGGCATAACTATCTAAGTCTTGCCTCTAGGGCAAGAGTTATAGGTCATCTGCCAAATCATTACAAACTAAGGCAGTGTCAACTCTTGCCCATGGGGCATAACTTGAAATGTATGACAGAATCTGAATGTCGAAACAATTAGATGTATGTTAAAAGCGGATATACAGAAGGCTTATGATACTGTAGATTGACCTTATTTGAAGCAGATCCTGATTGACCTCGGTTTTCCTTACAAGTTTATTGGATGGGTGAAGAATTATGTGACCGTTGATAGATTAGTGAAGTGGAATATTCAGATCGACCTTGGGTGTATTTTGTGCAAGCAAGTTAACGAAACAACAGATCATCTATTCATGGAATGTAACTAGACAAATGCAGTATGGAAGAAGTTGCTTTGCTGGTTAAATAGTACTCAATCTCTGTCTCCTACATAAGTTGCAATGTATGATTAGATTAAGCAGAGAATTAAAGGCAAGAGACACATAGCTCAAGTATGAAAACTAGAATATATTGAATTTATATATGCAATTTGGCATGAGAGAAATTCAAGGCAGTCCAACAAACTGAGACAACTAAAGAAGCTTGCAAGAAAGGTAGCTTTGTAGTTTGTGTTCTAGCAATATAAAAAATCAAACTTATTTTTGTACCACCTTGACCTTATACGTTTGGCCTTCCCAAAAAATGTTATGATCAACGTTAACTCCCATATTAACAGCCTTTCCCTCCAAGACCAAACCCTCGCAACTACTCAAACACAATTATAATCACAATAACAAACTCTCTACAACCTGTTCGACACAATTCCTCATCTTCTTCTAATGATAATTATACCACTAGTTTGAAATACTTGGAACTAACTTCTTGTCCCACCTTGACCTTATACATTTGGCCTTCCCAAATATGTTGCGATCAACGTTAACTCCCATATTAAAGGTCTTTCCCTCCAAGACCGACCCCCCACAACTACTCAAACACAATTATAACCTCAATAACAAACTCCCCACAACCTGTTCGACGCAATTTCTCAATGGTAAATATGTTACTACAACAACAACATATCCCAACTTCAG
Organism: Capsicum annuum; assembly: GCF_002878395.1. Lineage (NCBI taxonomy): Eukaryota > Viridiplantae > Streptophyta > Magnoliopsida > Solanales > Solanaceae > Capsicum > Capsicum annuum. The sequence continues at coordinate 141,147,573 of NC_061117.1, read as the reverse complement.
ATGTTCACCTCCCCAAAAATTAAATTAATATGCTAATTATATAATGAGCTAAAATTACCACAATGCATCAATAAGCTAAAATTACCACAATGAATTTTGATAATGAAATTCATACATGAAGAACCCTTACGGCTAAAGTCGACTGCGAATGTTTGAAAGTCGATTCTGGAATTTGGAAAAAAAAAGATTTAATAGCGAATATTTTGGAGGTCAATTCTGGAATTTGAAAGAAATGGGTTATTCTCAATGATAAGCTGAAGTTGGAAGAAAGAGATTTAATGGCTTGCAAAAGGGTATTTTCATCTAAGAAAATATGCCTTAACAAGTTAAGGCTATTTTAATAAAGCCTTTTTATTTGGGGCTAAAATTTGAAAGCCACCCTAATTTGGGTCTATATTTGAGAATTAGCCACACAGGAAATTGCATGTCATAGACCCAAATATGGGTTCCTTTAGATATTTGACCCCAAATAAGAATGTCTTTGAAGAATAGCCTTCCTTACTTTTTAATATACTAAAAGTACCATTTTTCCCCTCTACACCTCAAATATATTTTTAAACTTTTCATGCTCATTTATCTCTCAAATTTTATTTTTTTATTATTTTCACTTTTTAATTTTCCCTTTACTTTAATTATTCTACTTTTTTCACTCTTTTTTTCCTTTAAATTTATTATTGTGAGTTTTATTATTTTCAATTTTTATTTTTTTCTTTAACTTTATTTTCATGTTTTAATTTATTTGTCACAACCTTTATTTTTTTTCTCTTTTTTTTTCTCAACTATTATCTATTTCTTCATTTTTTCTTTTTTAAAATTTATTTGTCTTTAACCTTTATTTAGAGTTTTTATTATTCTCTTTTTTTCCCAAAATTTTCCTCAGATATTCATTCTCATTTATCTTTTTTCCTCATTTCTCAAATACTCTTTCTCTTGCTCCTCTTTCTCTTCATCCGATTTCTCTCAAATTTTCAAACTCAATTAATAGAAAAAATGGATGTTGCTTCTAATGAAGAAATAGAGCGTCTCTCAGTGGATGATGCTTCTAATTCTTCGAAAGTTTTGCCTTCAAACTTTATTGGCATCATTGTTGATGTAAGTTTCTACTAAATTTAGTTTATCATTTACATGTAATTTATATTATTTTTTTTGTGTGTGTTATTTATGAATAGGGTGGTTGAATCTCTTTTTGTTGTTTACGTTTAAGGTTTTAGCTCATAATACAAAGTAGTTGTATTTTTGGGGGTTATGTTTAGGGATTTGTCAGATTGGTGGTTGTATAGTTAAGAAGTTTTAATTTTGTTAGTTGTATGTTACTAAGTAAATTTCGAATAACTCCACATTCTTGATTTCATGTAAATAATAAATCTTGATTGAAATTAAAAGTTTTATGTTATTAGAAAATCTTAGTAGCTCGGTTGATTGACTATTTGAACTTTGTCCTATTGGGAAATCTCAATAGCTTAGTTGGTTTACCTGAACTTTGTGCTAGCAAGAAACCTTAGCAGCTCAGTTGGCTGGTTGGCGAAACCTTCACCTTATTGGTGAGTGGTCGGTTTTCCATCTTGTAATGCCCTATCGCCAATTGAACCAAAAAAGTTTTGTGCTACTAGATTTGAGATCTTTGATAATTTCTACTAGTACTATGTAATTTCTATTATGTCAAGTTGGAGGTCTTGTAATAGGCCTTTGCAATGTGGATATCTTTATTTTACCTCTTAGATGATGGTTTGATTTCTTTTGATGAAATGCACATTTTTGTTTCGATTTTCGCACTTGTGGGATTACACTAGATTTTTTGTTGTTGTTAAAATACAAATTGTTGTTTTGATTTGTTATCCCATCGCAGTTGGTTTCGGTAGTTCAGTTTTTAATTAAAGACTTTATGAATTTCTATTAAAGTCAATCATTTGATAGAAAAGACTTAATCGTTTCTACTTATTTAATCCTATGTATAAGTAGTACATGTAATTATATGGCATATTTAGTGCTCCTACTAGTTTTATATATAGTAATCACTACATTAACAACAGGAGTACTATTTTTATTCAAATAAGCTAAATTAAGTACTATTCTTATTCTAACACAACTTATTCTCTAAATATAAAAAATCAAAGCGTCAATAAAAGATAATGTCAACATTACTAGTGCACCTTACTAAACGACCCATGAGTAATTTTTAAGGAAAAAATTGAATGGGGGATCTTAGACAAAGAAAAGGAATAATCTTGTAGCTCATGAAGCCAGACTCAAGGAATAGCCTTTCCCATTCTTTCTCAGTTCTCTGCCCCTCCCCCGGCAAGAAGCACCATCATCAGTACATCAAAAAGGAGCTTCACTTCAGTTATGTCTACTTCATCTTCATCTCTATTCAATACCATGTCAATAATAAGGACCTTCCCTTTTCTTCCTTCATCATTATACGTGCTAGCTTCTCTGCATCTCTATAGTATCTTCATACAATCTTCGTTGCTCCAATTATGCATAACTAGCTACAAAAAGTCATATTTTCTCAAACATCATAATCAGTGACCTATAGCCTCTAATATACAAACTATAAATACTCAGCATTGGAAGAGTTTATTAGAAAATTACACTATATATACAAGATCAAAATCATATTTTATGTCTATATAGTAAATGTTGAATCGCGTTAGCTTTTTCATGTGTTTACCTTTTCTATTTTGAATACCTTTAGCATGAAGCAAAATAGAACTTTGAAGAACATGTTAAGAATAAAAATTTTGTGCATACCTTAAGCACAATAGCATCAGCATGGGGAATAGACTGAAACATATTCTCTCCTACAAAGCTTAAATTTTCAATCTGTGGCATGTTTGCAATAACATGTGAAAGATCAAGAATGGTGCATTTCATATCGAATAGAGGTTTTTGTTGTGTTTGTTTTCAAAGTCTTGTTGTTTACATGAAGACCTTCCCATGTACATTAGTATTTGATCAAGAACACCATCGTTGTTTGGTTTCTAAATAGTTGTACTTCTGGAGAGTGCTGCTGATGAGTTCTAAGGACTCTCAAGAGCCTTATGGTAATTCTTCTTCTTGAACACATGACACACCACCCACCCTTCTTCCTGGTTACTTGATTCCGATGCCTGGATATTAATGAAATAATATAAGTCATATATATCGTCAGTAAACTATACTATAAGGTCACTTACTTATATATGTACTGTAGCAAGCAGGTTACTGCCTTAGTTTCAAAGATGAAAAGGGCATACCATGAAAAATTTGTTTGCACAATCAGGACATTCTTTCTATACACATACATTATCGTAACATGGTATGGGTGCTTACATTAATATTGATATAGGGTGCTTACATGGTATAGGTGCTTACATTCTTTCTATATCATGTGTTTACATTAATGTTGAGAGCTCAAACCAAACAATTAGACACCGACTTCACTTACCATACAATGCCTAAAATGGGCCATCCGAATAGTCAAATGAAAGTTATTATTATGCCCAAAATCCACCAAGGCTAAAAATTTGTCCCTCTAACCTCCAAAATCCAAGACATAAGCACAAACCATATCCTTCAAAACTTTAAAAGTTTGCTCTGACTGCCTATCAATCTGGGGATAAAAGGTTGTCCTAAAGTCAACTTAGGTATCCAACTCCTCCTAAAATGTCATATAGAAGCTAGAAGTAAACTGAGAACCTCCATCTAAAATAATGGACGTGGGCACTCTGTCCGGGTGAACCACCTCTCGAATATAGATATGTACCAATCTCTCTATAATGTAAAAAATCTAAATATGAAAAAATAAGCAGATTTGGTGAATTGATCCATGATGTTCAATAGATATTTAAACCATGAGAATTTATTATTTTACTGTTAAATCATAATTCAATGTTGAGTTTGTAACTTACTTTAGTAATCTTTCTTTTTTTTTTTTTGTAATTTTTATGTAGAGAGTGACATCTTCTATTAAGACTCATCTTGATACTTCTTTAGATGGGATTATGAGTCGTATTACGGTAATTTTCACATTAGATTTTTTACTCAATATAAACAACATCACTATATCAATAATTGTGTTGATTGTGTTGTTTACATTATTAATTTTTTTAAATAGTGTCTAGAATCTAAGTGTGATTCTATTGTGGATCTTATTCAAGGATTACATAAACCATGTGATGGGAGAGGAGTGGACATTGCGAATTTCAAGGGAGTGAATGAAATGCAGGAACAAACTGTGCCTATTCTTGAAGATGAAGTTAAGTTTGAAACTGGTTTCCAGATTTGTGCCAAGCTTTAAAGCGAAGAAATTGATCTTTCAATACCTCCTAATGACTTGCTTTCTAGGAAAAGAAAGTGATGCGAAGTATCAGATAAAGATTATGGTCCTAGTTTTATTCTAATAACTCTAACGCCACCTGATGTTTCTGATCATATTTCTATAAAAGAAGAATTTTGTACTGCTGAAGATGTGAAAAATTCTTAAGAGGATTTAAGTTTGTCTTTTATTTTTTTATGATGTTTAAAGATAGTCACTCAAGTTGTAATTGACGGTGTTTACTTTCAACTAATTTGCCACGGTTTCTGCTTATCCTTTTGTAAATTGTTGCATTATTTTTTATTGTTTTATTTTTCTTATTAGTTTACTACTTTCTCTTTCGACTTTAATATCAAATTTTTGATCTTGGTCTTTTTTACTTGTGAGTTTATTTTTTTCAAGGTATATAAAGGTCATGATATATTCTCTTATTTGAGTTATCAACTTATGTTAGAGTATCTCATTAGTTAGACATAGTAAAATGGTGTAAATTGTTTCACATACATTAATTTTTTGAAAAATTTTGAACTACATTTTCCCCCAAAGGCAATAGTTATATAATACTCAATAAGTTAGATTTTGTGAAATAGCATAAATCATTGCCCATTTAAGTATTTGTTAGTTTTTATAAGCCTTGTGTTATGTTTTATATCTAAGCCAACAATTACTGCACATTATGCATCTAAGTCGAGAATTGTATAATGTGTCATTTGAAGTCCTCGAGCTAATGTCTTGCCTTTAGGGCAGGAATTATATATCATCTGCCAAATCAAAACAAGCTATGCTAGTGTCAAATCTTGCCCATGGGACACAACTTGTTCTTTTGTGATCTAAAAGTCTTGCCTCTTGGGCAAAAGTTATAGATCATTTACAAAATCATTAAAGAATAAAGTAATGTCAAATCTTGCTCATGGACTTGTTTCTAATCTTGCCTCTTAGGCAAGAGTTATAGATCATCTGTCAAATCATTACAGGCTAAGGCAAAGTCTACTCTTGCCCATGGGGTACAACTTGTTCTTTTGTGATTTAAAAGTCTTGCCTCTAGGGCAAGAGTTATAGATCATCTGCCGAATTATACAGATTTAAGGCATAGTTAAATCTTACCCAATGGGCACAACTTATTCTTTTATGATTTAAAAGTCTTGCCTCTACGGCAAGAGTTATAGATCATCTGCTGAATTATTACAGACTTAAGGCAAAGTCAACTCTTGCCCATGGGGCATAACTTGTTCTTTTATGATTTAAAAGTATTGCCTCTAGGGCAAGAGTTATAGATTATCTGCCGAATTATTACAGAATTAAGGCAAAGTCAACTCTTGCCCATGGGGCACAACTTGTTCTTTTGTGATTTAAAAGTCTTGCCTCTAGGGCAAGAGTTATAGATCATCTGCCGAATTATTACAGAATTAAGGCAAAGTCAACTCTTGCCCATGGGGCATATCTTGTTCTTTTGTGATTTAAAAGTCTTGCTTCTAGGGAAAGAGTTATAGATCATTCATCCAATCATTACAGACTTAAAGGCAAAGTAAACTCTTGCCCATGGGTCACAACTTGTTCTTTTGTGATTTAAAAGTTTTGCCTCTAGGGCAAGAGTTATGGATCATTCGTCAAATCATTACAAACTTAAAGGCAAAGTCAACTCTTGTACATGGAGCACAACTTTTATATGGGTGGACTCTGTGTTGGGACATTATAAAAATAGACATCATAAGTTAGACATTGTAAAATTATGTCAATATAAATTAATAATGTCTAATTTTACCGACGTGGCATAACTTATTTTGTTGGATCTAAGTTTGCCTCTTGCAGAACGTTAACTAATTTAATACAAATTAATAATATTAACATTTGCCCATGAGGCACAATTTAAAATATATTATTTATTAATAATTAATTATTTTTTATATAACATAATTTTTTGTACCAAGTTAAGTTAAAAATATAATTTTGTACCAAAAAAAAAGTTAAAAATACATTTATGGACAAATTTTATCTAAAAGAAACAACAAATTTTATTTCAAAGCTCGGAAGCCTCGGATTAATATAGTACATTTATTACAAAAAAAATAAAGTTAGAAATATATTTACCCATTGCAACAACCTCAGGTGACGATCATAAAACTACAAAAAAAGTTCATCTCAAAGCTTGAACTTAGGATTTCTCTCTTCCCTTTGGTGAAATTGCCTTTTAACTTTAGGGATTTTGATATTTACCCTTTGCAATAAGCTTAGGTGACAAGAAATTTCATAAAGCTACAAAAAAAGTTCATCTCAAAGCTTGAGCTTCGGATTTCTCTCTTCCCTTTGGTGAAATTGCCTTCTAACTTTAGGGTTTTTGAATTTGCCATTCATCTCTCTGCACTTTAGGTAATTCTCTCTTAGTTTTTCTTAATCTTATTGCATGCATTTGAAGTATTTGTTACCTAGCAATTTTTTTGAGTTGAAAACCACTTTTCTCTTCTGTGAATCACATTCTATAATGCATAGATTAATTTATAAACTCTATTTTTTTCTATCTACATCACCTTGATGAAAATGCATTTTGGGTGGTTTATCTACTCACTGATCTCATTATTATTTAGTCAATTGGTCGTTTAGGTTTGGATTTTGAGTGTTTTGTGTAGCTATTGGGTCAATTATTTTGTCCAATAAATTTTATTTTGCAACTTGATTCTTGTTTTGTCGTTAATTTTTAATTTGATAGTTTTTTATCTTTATAACTCTATAGATTTTGGTAATCATGTCTAGCAAGACAAATCGTGTCGAGTACTTTACTGATCCTAATGATTGGTTCAAGTCAGACCCCCATTGGAGAGGGGATTCAAATTATCATACAACGATAACGAGATTTTTTGATGACACACAGTTGTCATTATTAGAGACAGGGGTTTTTGGAAATTTGATGAAATTAGGTAATCTAAATCCATCGGGTAATCTTTTACATTGCATGCTTTTATCGGAACTAAAATATAATAAGAAGAATTCGATGGCATTTTATTTCAAGGGAAGTTACATTGAGTTTACACTTGATGTATTTGGTCTTGTTACTGGGTTGTCCACTAAAATTTCAAGTAGTGTATTATCATCAATTAGGAAAAGAAAGAGGGTGGTATTCGTTTGTTGAACACTTACTTTGATGGTGATGATCAATTGAAAATGAGGGACTTGAAAAATTTTATGGAAACAAGAAATGTTGAAGTCCAAAACAATATAGACGCTGTCAAGCTAGCTGAGATATATATTCTAGGACGCGTGTTGTTGGGAGGGAGGCTCACCAAGGTCATCTATGCTAATCTTATTATGATCTTGGAGGATGCAGATTTGTGTAAGGAGTATGGATATGGTGAATTATCTTTTGATGAAACTATAAGTTCATTGAAAAGCTCACTGAAACCAACAAAAACTACTGTCAGATCATCGTACCAACTTATTGGTTTTCCATTTGTATTTATGGTATGGACAAGGGATATTTTTCCCAAATACAAAGAAAAAAATGTGCAAATAGTCTCTAAAGAAAAATATCCTTTGATGTTGCATTATGTGGCATGTACTACTCCATAGTAAACAACAGTAGTCAAGTTTTTTAAGTCAAAGAAGTCAAAATCTTCAGTAAGTATGTACGCCTATTTTATTTTTATTTTATATTTGTTTATAATTAGTGTGTGTGTATTGTAATTTTTGATATTTTTTTTGGTTAATAGAAAGGTACGGTTGAGGCATTCTCATTGGACATGAGCTTCCAAGTAATATTGACAGTGAAGACAAGCGATTTAGTTTGCTGAATCAGAAACTTGATGTATGCATCGGTTCTTTTTGTCTAATCCCTCTTATAAAATTGTCCCTTAAATAGATTATTTTTAATTTTTCATGTATTGTGTATGCATACACTTCAAAGCACATGTTCAAAAAAGTTTAAAAAGATTCTTGATGAGAACAAATCTTTGAAGTCTGAGTTATCTGAAATCAAAACATTACTATTGGGAAAGCTTAAAGCGGATGGGGATATTCTATCCGATAAACAACTGGATAATTTTCAAGGTGAACCAAGTCGTGATCCAATGGTTGATGATCAATATGATGATCCTCATAGACCTACAAAAAATGAGAGATCTGTAAGTAAATAGTTTCCTGCCTTGCCTTGTCTTTTTATGTTCTTGTGGGAGTTGGGGAACAAGCTATAATTGTGGTGTAAAGGGTCACACTACATCTAACTGTACTTCAATTAGATGTAATAAACCATGTTTTATTTGTGGGAGTTTCGAATATTATGCTAAACAGTGTGTAAAGGTTAGTAAAGAAAATTGCTTACTCTTTAATTGGTATATGTGACCTTATATTGGTGTTGCAATCTTGCTTATTAGTCTTATGAACATTCATTAAATTGGTCAAGGAGAATATATCATACTTATATTCTATTATCACCTATAAAAGATGTTTCCCATACCTTCTCGGTATGTTCTACAATAGTTAAGTCCTCCCATAAGATTTCATAATCTTAGCGGTCAGTATCCATGTCCACCTTATTAACAGCACTACTGCTGGTGCTTCTATAGCTACTAGAACTGCTTGTGTTATTGGTATTAAACGAATACCAGGACCCTGGAGCTTGACTAGTGGTTGTCCGATGAGTTTCAATAACATGATTGTATGGTTAAAATGTATTAGAATTGGTGATGTGATTTAACTCACTGTCTTGGTCATGGTTTAGCCAAGTCCACATAAATCGTGTAGTTTTTGACTCTGATACTTCTCTTTCATTGCCTTTCCATGGCCATGATAAGCTATTCTTCGACATCCATGCCTCTGCCTTCAAGGTGATAATCTTAGAAATCCCTTGTTTTCCCTCACTCTTATCCCTAGAATCTCTTGAGGATTTCCCTAAAAATTTATCCACTTTTAAAAGATTAGCGAATACTCCAAATGAAGATGGGTTAAAATATCTGCTAGGTGTACTCGCTCCGCTTGAATTTGCAACCTCCCGGTGATCTGAGAGAGAAGCATCAAAAAATGCATGGTCGGAATAATCAATGACCTAGGTTCCTAGTAAGAAAGATTTGGTAATACATGCATATAGCTCCTAATTGTTCTTCTTCAACTTTATGTTTTTTGGTGGTCTGCTTTATTATACATGTTTTATTATTCTCTTAATCATTCTTCTTCCTCATAGGAAAAGAAGTGGCGCGCTGAAGAAGGGAAGAATACAGAAGGTCATTCAGATAAGAAAGAAGAAGTTGCAGAAGAAAGAGTCACTAGTTTGGGGCCTCTAAACATGGAAGAAATGAGACAGGCAAAGAATCAGGTAATCCAGTCCTTATATTGTCAGTCCATTAAGTATTTGTAAAACACAGGTAATCTAAAGTATCTTTCAGCATCTTCAGGTTGAGCTGAGTAAAAGTATTATAATTGAGTTACCTGATAACTGTGTTTAGAGGAGAGCATCTGCAGTAAAATTAGTTTCTTTATTGATGTGTTGATGGTGGAAAGATTCAAGTTAAAATACTAGTAACTTTTGGAGCTCCACAACGTACTTATGAATACTACAAGGAGAATATCTACCTGTTTTCAACCATTTAACCAAAATCTCAAAATCAACCTCCAATATCACCTTACTATATCCATGAAATGAACCAGGCGATGATAATAATAGATACCTATAATTCTGCTTGATTATTTGTGCCTATTCCCAAAGAAGCTAAAAATTCAAAGATAAGATTGTCTCCATGATCTCTAAGAACACCACCAACCCCTATACTTTCTGGATTAGTCAAGGTTCTACCATCTGTTATGAGTTTAACTAATGTATCAATTGGTATAGTCCAACAAACCTATATGAAATGCACCTCATGTCTACATTATTTTATATGTTTAATTAAAATTCTCCAATCCAGTAACCAAGCACTATATGGAAAAGCAGTAGATAGTATCATATAAATATCCTTCATAACAATGAGTCTAACTCTAGTACTACTAGACTTTTTACCTCTATATTTGCTTGAACATTTAGTCTTCTACAAATTCAATCATAATAAAATAGGTAGAGCTTGCAGGACTAGTCTATGTATTTCATTATTAGGCTTGATACACCACCATTTCATTAGCAAATTAGGCAAAGGTATAGTTACATGAATGACACCCAAACTATTGGAACCAAATTTCCAAGTATAATTGGCAAAACTGCCTAACACAAATATATAATTATTTGTGTCCTCACCAGGTATAATACAGCAGCACAAATATATCTTATCACTGGTAGGGATTTTATTTCTGAGAGCTCTCCACACTAGAAAATATACTTTAAAAGAAATGTATTTGTCCCAGGCCTGTGTATTACTAGAGTAATGTTCTTTTCCTCCTCATTAGGTCCCAGAAGAATAATGTTTTTTTCCTCCTCACTAGGTCCCAGAAGAACAAGTACTCAATGGACTGACAATACAAGGACTGGATTCCAAAAGATATTCAAGGAGCTTAATTGTAGATGAAAAATAGTTAAAACCCCAAAAGGAATTCCTTTCAATTATTTGGACTTCTGGTTTAAAAATTTGAGATGTTAAAATGGCACTTTTGAGAAAATCAATGACCTAGGTTTCTAGGAAGAAAGATTTGGTAATACATGCGTCTAGCTCCTAATTGTTCTTCTTCAACTTCACCTTATTTTGATTGTCTGCTTTCCTACGCATGCTTTTTGTTCTCTTATTTATTCTTCTTCCTCATAGGAAAAGACTGCGGAAGCTGAAGTTCTTCTACCTTTTCCTTTGGTAGAAGAGTTCTCAAAATCTTCTCCCTATTCTGAGCTGCAGGTAAGCCGACCATAATTCTACTCGACAGAAAATCAAATTTTGAAAAAATATGTCATGATAATTCTGCCCAACAGAAAACCATAATTCTGCAACATCATCATAAATTGAAACAGGTTGTGATATTTATAAATGTTTCCTTAATGTCAAACTATAAATAGGAACCATTGTACACAGTAATATATCTGCAAAATAAATTGCTTTTTAATAAACCTTCAGAAGATGAGGCAAGACTTCCTAACAAAGTCCTTTGGGCGAGTAACATATCTCCAATGACAAAAGACTTCTTATCACCAAGAAAAAATGATAATTGTTCCACTAGTCTATTTATTAAAACTGATGCACAACTTCTTTATGTTGTTCAATAGGACTTTGGTAGTACTAAAGTTGATGAGGATAACATTGATGAAACAAATAACTATGGCGATGTTGATTCAATAATCAACAATGTTATTTCTAGTGTGTTTGCAGTCTCTTCTAGTTTGCCAACATCTCCTGATGTCAAAAATACTCAAGCTGAGATATCGGTAAGTGTCTTAAATTCCAATTTACATGATTGTTTTCTTAAACTAATTCTCTATAATGCCTTTATGATTTTCAACAGGAGCTTGGTGGTATTAATAATGATACGACAGATGTGATTTCTAATGTTGATGCAACAATGAAGTTTGTAAATGTTGATTCAACAACTTGTGTTGTTGAGATATCTATAAGATCTAGATTTTCATTTTCATTATTACCTTGTGGTTATTTTTTAAATAAATTTTAATTCTTTCTCTGTTTTCCAGCATAATGAACAAGAAAGTACTCGTGTTTCTCCAATGAAAAGTAAAGTCTCTCCACTGAAACGTAAAGGCTCTCCAATGAAAAAGCGAATATACATTAGGAAGAAAAAGGGCAGCAAAGCAGCCATTAGTGATGTTGCTTGTGAGTTGAATTCCATGGCATCTTCCATGAAAACTGAAGCAAAAGACGCCACTCCTAGAAAATCAGTTAGACAAAAATTTCTAGGATAGTTAGCCAAATCTCCATATGTGGCAAATTTTGATTCGAGTGCTTTCCAATCCATTTTTAATCAGAAGCATCCTTTCATCTGTGACATTAAAGTATTTGATAATCTATCGAGATTGAACACTGATTTTAGGGCATTCATCAAGTTGGATTGAATACGTCAAAATGGTAGATTTACTATCTTTAAGCTTTTCATTTTGTCATTTTTGTATTTATGGTAATGTATATATTCTGATTGTATTCATTTTTCATGTATTTTAAGTGCCAAAAGTATATACATTAAAGGAAAAGATGTGTTGCCCGAACATTTAATATTTGGCTCTTGTGATGTGGATTCGAAGGAGTGGTTTTATTCCCTTGCAACCTGTGGTCAACCTTTGAATGACACGGTATTATCACTTGCTATCTTTATCTATATTTGTAATATGCTTTTGATTTGTCCTTTGTTTTGTTCCTCCCTTTTTTCTAGTAGGTCAAACATACTGACGGTATTTCTTATTTGGTTGTTTGTAAGGGTTATATTTATTCTGGTTCTTGGGATACAAGCTTAAAAAAATTGGTTTTTATATGTATGTTGTAGACGATAAACGTCTTGGTAAAAATACAGCTTTTGCTAATGTTGATCAGTAGTTTTGCTTGGGTTTATTAGGAAGTGCTAAAGTCTGTTGGCTTGGGTTTTTATTGTTTGTTTGCTTGTTTTTCATGGAAGTTTGATGTCTTATCATTTATTCTAGTCGTTTGCTTCATTGGTAGAGCTAGGGAGCAGAGTTAAGTAGAAGTTGTGCATTGGAAAAGATTCATGTCATATTATAAGGTCAAAAGCTATTTTTAATTGTATATTGTAGATAATGAACACCCTTGATGAAAATCCAACTTCCACTAATATTGGTCAATAGTTTGGATTGGCTAATATCTACCTACTACCTTTGTAACTTTGGTGTAAAGCTGTAACTTTTCTATTCACTAGTAGAGCCACGTGTATAGTTAGAGGGGGAAAAGGGGGTCATTTAGACCAATAACAACATACCAAGTGTAATTCCACAAGCCACAAGTAGGGTCTGGTGAGGGTTGAGTGTATGTACCCCTATCTTGTCTAGGTAAAAGGGGTCAGCTGGACCTCCTTTGTCAAAAATTCTTATTGTATACATATATACAAGGTCAAAAATTCTCTTTGTTGTGTATATACTGAAGATGATGAAAATCCGGCCTTCAACCATTTGAACGATGTTGTTTCAGTAGTTGATTAGCTAAATATCTAGCTAATACTTTGTAACTTTGGTGAAAAACTGTAAATTTTTTCTATATGTTCAATTCTTGGAGTTCTATTTTCTCTTGCTTATTTTATGCTCTGGTCAGACTTTTTCTTTTAAATCGTTCAGCTGGGTAAATATATGTATAGAATTGGCTACTCCAAAATATCAAAGGAACTCTGGAAAAGGTTGAATGTTGACTTACGCAAGATGTCTATAAATCACGAGTAAGTTTGAGTTGTATCATAACATGCCCGAGTGCTTCGCCAACTATATTCCACTGTTGGTGATCATCTTACTTTGGTTACTTCTTTATGTAATGAATGTGTTGTAATGCTCTTATTCAGTGTTCTTTTTATTTTGTTGTAGCATTTGGACACAATATTCTACTACATGAAGAAGAAGGCAAAATATGAACCTAATATTGTTGTGAAGTTCACTACAACTGATTTTGTATTTAGAAACAAGATTGATGCTCTTTATCACGATTTTATGGAAAATAAGAAAGATTTTTCTGCCATACCCGTGAAACATGAGGTTGACGAGTATATCAGAGGCTTCTATTGTGATGCAAACATGTCGTGGAACAAGGTTGACTATGTGTTATTTCCAGTTTATGTTCCACGGGAAAAATCTGAACTTGGACACTGGATTTTGGGAGTTTTTGACTTTACCGATTGGTGCATATATGTATACGACTCCAACCGTACCAGGCTCGGTGATAAAGTTGTTCAAAAAGTGATGTTACATTACAAAATATTGACACCTTATTTTCTAAAAAAGGTCAATTTCTATCTTAAGAAGGGCATTGTCAAGTCTGAAAATGACACTTTACCGATGAAAATGGTTGATGAGCTGCCACAAAAAACTCAATGGTATCTCATTGCATTCATTTTTTAAATGTTCATTTGACTTCTTTTTTTGTTGTTTTGTATATATTCACGCAATATATTTCTTTTTTATCATAGTGATTGTAGAGCATTTATTTGTGCGTTTGCTGAATATGTCATTCATGGTAGAGATATTCCTAAAGAGATTGACATTGGTCATGTTCACATGAGGTATGGAGCTTTGTTGTGGGATTATGGAAAGAGAAAACTAGAAGCTGGTATAAAAAACAACACTACAGAAAAAGTTGGCAGATTATTTGGAAAGGAAAAGAGGAAGAGAACGCATCAGTAGTAGTAGTTTAGTTTTGTAGTTATTGAAATTCACTGTACATGAAGGATTTTTAGCTATTTTTATGTGATTATGTAAAGTTTAAACAGTTTTTTCAAATTGAATCGGCTATTTTTTATGCGATAACATAAAGTATACAATGTAGAATCTCTACTGATTCATTTGTTATTATCTTTGTATATTTATGTTTTACTATCGAAGAATATTTTTTGCCTTTTCTTGTGGCAAGTCTTGCCCCTGAGGCAAGAGTTATTGAGTGTCTTCTAAATTAGTAAATAATGTGGCAGAGCCAATTCATGCCTATGAGGTATAACTTACTCCTATGGGGACTATCTTATCATTAATTATGTGCGACTACTATATGAGTATTTTGATCATTATCATTAATACGCATCGCTTTCTCAATTTAATATTAGCATTTATAACATAGAGAGAGAATACATACATATCACTTCACCTTAACAATTTATGCTTATTGTTCATCTCCATCTCTCCAATAACATGTATCCACCATAGTCTTATGATAAAGAGAAGTTGTTTGTGATCAGCTAGGCACCAAAAATACAAAAATACATATACTTGTTATGTGTAGTTTAAAAATTATTTGAGCTCAGCTAGGCATCAAAAATACATATACTTGTTATGTGTAGTTCAGAAAACCGTATGCTAAAGAGAAGTTGTTTGTGATCAGCTAGGCATCATAAATAAATATACTTGTAATCTGTATTTCAGAAGGTGCTTGTGATCAGATAGGCACCAAAAATTCATATATTTGTTATACATATACTTGTTATGTGTAGTTCAGAAGGTGCTTGTAATCAGCTAGGCACCAAACATATATATACTTGTTTATGTGTAGTTCAGAAAGTCTTATGCTAAAGAGAAGTTGTTTGTGATCAGCTATGCACCAAAAATACATATAATTGTTATCTGTAGTTCAGAAAGGAGATGGAATATATACATTGGTCTTGTGAACCAAATGATCTACGATGCTCATTACTGTCAATTCCAGCTCTTCATAGTCTTTCTGTAAAAGAAAATCAACAAAGCTTCTTCTGCAAGTTGAAAGAAGTTACAAAGCATAAACCAGCTGAAGATATTAAGAAATGGAACCATGCTTTATCATCGATGGATTTGCAGGTGTCTGCTCTATTTGCAAGTCTTATCGAAAAGCTCTTGTTGAAAGCGAGAACGTTCTCCACAACTAGTTGTGGCAGCTGCAACCAGAATAAAAGGATAAAGGTTCACTTTCATCAATGTATATCAAAGCTCAGATAGAGAAATTATCCTAATTTTATGACTAGTATAGCTATCTATTTCATAGATCGTTAAGGGTATCACTGCATGTACAGATTTACAACAATAAAGAGCTTATAATGACAATCAAACCTATAATCCACCAAATTGAACTACACAAGAACAAAAGCTACACAGGTTGATCCTAACTAGGTATATTGTATTGGAAGGGAGTTCTTGACCTACATTCCCCCACTTAGAGATAGAAATAAATTAATTGATTTAAGAGAACTGGCAATCACACCAGCAATATCTAGATTGACTACAACATTTCCATGTGCTTTGTGAAGTGGCAAAAAATTGCATACAATAGAATGTAGATGAAGAGAAGTGAAACTTGAAACTACTGTAGGTACATAGTAACCATCAAGTAATTATTCTGGTTTTCATTAAGTAATTATTGGTCTTATTGCGGTGATATTTTATAAATATACATCTGATGATAGAATTACCTTTCGACTTGTGGCTCTTATGAGTCATTACTCTAAAGTAAATTGTTGGTTCACACTTCACAACATTGATACCAATTCATATCAAATCTTAAACTCAGTAAGCTAATTTGACTGACTTAGGTTTCACGAGGAGATTATTTTAGAAAGTGGAAGCAATACAATGCTTCAATTATCAACCACCTTTCCTTTTAGAAAGTTTGAGATAAACTAGTGCCTCATAGTCCAATAAAGATCTTTCAAGTTATTACACACTAAGCTAGTGTCAACTCTTGCCCATAGGGGATAACTTATTTCTATGGGGCTTAAGTCTTGCCTCTAGGGTAAGTGTTGTAGATCATCTACCGAATCAGTACAAAATAAGTTATTGTCAACTCTTGCCCATGGGGCACAACTTATTTTGCATTTTGCCTTCAAGGCAAATTTTAAAGTGTATCCCGTGAAATTATTCAACCACATCTCTTGGGGGTGTGGTCCTTCCCTAAATCCTGTTAATATGATAAATTTTTACTCATCAATATATAAAAAAATTTAACATTCTAAGTAATTTTTATAAAAAAATCAATAAGAAGGTATTGAGTTAAATACTTCACCACAAATTTAAACTTCAAATAAATAAGAAAACATTCGTGATTGAAAGTCAAAAGTACTTGTTACTAACTAAAATAGGGGATCAAAGAATCCTATTATAACTGCTATTTTGATACAACTTCTCAGATAAAAAGTAAAACCAATCATGTTTTCTTATTTTTCTTTCTATATCTTCTGGTATATGGATGAAGAATAGGAGTGTAGTGATAATTTAATCTATTATTCCTGGTTCTTTTTCATCTCGAACATCTTTAATTGTTTCTTGAAGATTCTGTTATGCAAGGATATCTGGATGTTTGTCTTCTCCCAAGCAGAACCTCCTTATCTGGGGGTTTTGTAATCAGATCCTTTATGCTATCTGGGATAATCCATGATGTTGTGCTTCCAACTGGTAGGATTTCTCCTCGGTATGTTTGTAGCCAAGACTATTTTGAGAACCAATGAGAACAATAAATAGACTTGTTTATATGTCTACTATTTATCGTTGCAATTGTATGGGTTCATGGTATCTTATCTGTTTGAAATACCAAGCATTGACAAGTCCTACTCTTCAGGTCTACAATATATTCAACTCCTTCTTCTCTTACAACAAATCTTGTTGCATCAATGGGGTCTACCTGTAAATAAAATGATAAATAAATGACAACTTATAGAGAAACATCTAGTATATGAGTAGAATCAGGCATACAGAGCAATCAACCATACATAGGGGATGAATCTTGAGGCATCCAAAAAATAACTACAATCAAGCATATAACATCAAATCACAATCTAATATTGAACTAAACAAAAATATAATAATAAGTGACCAATAACAAGGAGTCACAATTAAGGTTCTATTTCAAAATGGAAGAGAAGGGCCAATATAGGGGATAGTTAGAGTTTTGATGCTTGGCTGGAATGTGCAGGAGAAGGATCTGCCATCCAAGGAATGAGCTTTCAAAGTCAAATTCCCAGTATTATGTGGAAAAGATAGAACCTTGCTCAGGAACAGTAGCTAATTCAATACTGATGCTTCCAACATATGAGCAGGAGAATCAGCTACAAATAAACTGACATAAAATAGATATTGCATCTAACCTAGGTGTAGAATCAACTATGATGGTGAAACATATAGTATATGAGCAGAATCAGCCATACAGAGCAATCAAACATACATAGGGGATGAATCTTGAGGCAACCAAAAAATGGTTACAATCAAGCATACAACATCATATCACAAATGATCACACAGCTATGAGCAGAAGCAACAGAACAGAAGCAACAAAACACATATCTCAAGGAAATAAAAAAACTAGCAATATATCACAAATAACAACAAACCAGCTATATATAATTTGCAATCAAAAAACAGTAACAATATCTTTCCCTATTATCAAAATACAATTTCAATTACTTACTTTTAATTTCAAGGTGACTTGAATCTTGTCAGTCACATCCACTTCCGCCCAACGTGTGATGTCATGAAAGTTGCCTTGTGCTTCTATTTTTCTTTCATAAAACCAAATTTGTAACTTGTTCTAAATGTAATCGATCAGTCCCAGTATTGAAAGTTGCCTTGCTTTTCTCAGTACCGCACTATGGACTCTACGTTGTTAGTCATAAGCATATTATACCTTCTGTTGGTATGAAACGAACGATCCCATCTTTCTGGTTCTTTTCTTTCAAGTACTCCGCAGCAACTTTGTTGAATTTTTCTATCTCATCCATGAAAGTATAAAATTTAGTTTGTTTGTATGTTATTGTTGTGTTGTAGAAGAGTGATAGAATCACATCTAATAAGTATGTTTTTCTTAAATTTTTCTCCATGTGATAGTTGCATATCCCATGCTGACACTCTAGATAGACATTTGTCATTGCATTTGCAATGGCTGGGTAACGATCTGATAGAATAGACAATTGTTCACGTACCCCAAGTGCATTTCTTAATTGATTAAAGAACCAGTTATAAGACTCGTTATTTTCTGAGTCTGCAATTCCAAAAGCCAAAGGAAATATGTTATTGTTTCCGTCCTTTGACACTGCTATCATGAGGACACCACGATATTTTGACTTCAAAAATGTTGCATCTACCATTATTATCGGTCTACAGTTAGTCCATCCAATGATTGAAATGCCATAAGCAAAAAATGCATATTGAAACCTGTGTTGAGCAAAAGAATATTAGTAAAAATTTGCATTTGATGTTTATAATTAGAGTACAATAATTTTCTAAACTAAGTTTTGCACATGAGGCAAGAGTTGCATATATGTTAATAATCTAATCAGTGCAATTAAAGAATAAACTTTTGCATCTTGGGCAAAAGTTTTCAACTTCAACAGTATAGCATTTGTACAATAATTTTCTACACTAAGTCTTGCCCATTAGACAAGAGTTCCATCTATGTTAATAATCTAATCAGTGCAAATAAAGGATAAACTTTTGCCCCTTGGGCAAAAGTTTTTAATTTCAATAATTTTCTAAACTAAGTCTTGCGCATGAGGCAAGAGTTACATATATGTTAATAATCTAATCTGTGCAATTAAAGAATAAAGTTTGCCGCTTGGGTAAAAGTTTTCAATTTCGACAGTATAGCATTTGTACAATAATTTTCTAAACTAAGTCTTGCCCATGAAGCAAGAGTTGCATATATGTTATTAATCTAATCAGTGCAATTAAAGAATAAATTTTTGCCTCTTGGGCAAAAGTTTTCAATTTCAACAATTTTCTAAGGCAAGAGTTACATATATGTTATTAATCTAATCAGTCCAATTAAAAGAATAATTGTTGCCTCTTGGGCAAAAGTTTTCAATTTCAACAATTTTCTAAGGCAAGAGTTACATATATGTTATTAATCTAATCAGTCCAATTAAAAGAATAATTGTTGCCTCTTGGGCAAAAGTTTTCAATTTCATCAATTTTCTAAACTAAGTCTTGCCCATGAGGCAAGAGTTGCATATATGTTAATAATCTAATCAGTGCAATTAGAGAATAAGTCATTGCCTCTTGGGCAAAAGTTTTCAATTTCAATAGTATAGCATTTGTACCTGTTTTCATCGTACCTCTTTATGTTTGTGTACGTGTCTGGGTTGTTTTCTGTCATCATGTGAAGATACGATGGCAACATGTTATAGTTCTCTTCCGTTGTTCCTTTTATCACCATATAGGCATACTGTATCGCTCGCCATCCTTTGTTGTAGGATATGATGATTCCGTATTTCCTTCTCATTTCATCTACAATGAAGTTTAGTGTGATTACATTACTAGAGTCACGCACGAGCTCTAGTATGTAGTCACATATGACCTTTGATATTGCATTTTATGAAATCAACCGAGCAATTGTGAGCCTTTTCATATGTAGTAACCTGAAAGAGCAAACAATCGGCAATCTTTGAGGCATGAAACTATCACACGTAGTTGTCGTACAAGCATCGCAGTGAATATCCTGTTGTGCTTGATTTGATAACCTTAAATTAGATGTTGTGCGTAATTGCAATGTTTGACATGCACGTCATCATATTTTGTTTTTCAATGAAGATCAACTTGACATTTACCTCATTCAAAGAGGCATTGTATCTCAAGAGAGTAGTCTCGACATCAAGTATCCTCATCTTTTTTTTTGGCATACCCTCTTAATCTTGGATGGCTCAGCTATTTCAGCCTCTAAAATTTGTTCAATAACCTGTAACTCATTATTTCTAACAATACTTTCAATACTCATTTCGTTTGAATCCATTCCAAGCACAACCCTTGTAAAAAATGAAACAAAAGATTAGTAACAATTTAATTTAGAATGTATATCTTCAACAAGTAAAATCATTAAAAAGTAAGGCATAGTCAACTATTGACCATGAGGCATAACTATCTAAGTCTTGCCTCTGGGGTAAGAGTTATAGGTCATCTGCCAAATCATTACAAACTAAGGCAGTGTCAACTCTTGTCCATAGGGTAAAACTAGAAATGTATGGTAGAATCTAAATGTCAAAACAATTAGATGTATGTTAAAAGTGGATATACAGAAGGCTTATGATACTGCAGATTGGCGCTATTTGAAGCAGATCCTGATTGACCTGGGTTTTCCTTACAAGTTTATTGGATGGGTGAAGTATTATATGACCAATGATAGATCAGTAAAGTGGAATATTCAAATTAACCTTGGGTGTATTTTGTGCAAGAAAGTTAATGAAACAAGATATCATCTGTTCATGGAATATAAGTATACAAATCTAGTATGGAAGAGGTTACTTTGCTGGTCAAATAGTACTCAACCACTATCTGCTACATGAGTTGCAATGTATGATTGGATTAAGCAGAGAATTAAAGGTAAGAGACACATAGCCCAAGTATGAAAGCTGGTATATACCGAATTTATATATGCAGTTTGGCATGAGAGAAATGCAAGGTTGTCCAACAAACTGAGACAACTAGACAAGCTTGCAAGAAAGGTAGCTTTGTAGTTTGTGTTCGAGTTATAGAAATAATCAAACTTATTTTTGTACCACCTTGACCTTATACGTTTGGCCTTCCCAAAAAATATTACGATCAATGTTAACTTCCATATTAACCGCCTTTCCCTCCAAGACCAAACCCTTGTAACTACTCAAACACAATTATAATTGCAATAACAGCCTCCCTATAACCTGTTTGACACAATTCCTTATTATCTTTTAATGCTCATTATACCACTAGTTTGAAATACTTGGAACTAATTTATTGTACCACCTTGACCTTATACGTTTGGCCTTCCCAAAATATATTGCGATAAATGTTAACTCCCATATTAATGGCCTTTCCCTCCAAGACCTACCCCCCAAAACTACTCAAATACAATTATAACCGCAATAACAGACTCCTCATAACCTGTTCGACGCAATTTCTCAATGGTAAATATGTTACTACAACAACAGTATATCCCAACTTCAGCTTACGTTCACCTCCCCAAAAATTAAATCAATATGCTAATTATATAACAAGCTAAAATTACAACAATACATCAATAAGCTAAAATTACTACAATGAATTTTGATGATGAAATTCATACCTGAAGTACCCTTACGGCTAAAGTCGACTGCAAATGTTTGAAAGTCAATTCTGGAATTTGGAAGAAAGAGATTTAATAGCGAATATTTTGGAGTTCTATTCTGGAATTTGGAAGAAATGGGTTCTTCTCAAATATAAGCTGAAGTTAGAAGAAAGAGATTTAATGGCATGCAGAAGGGTATTTTCGTCCACGAAAATATGTCTTAATAAGTTAAGGCTATTTTAACAAAGCATTTTTATTTGGGGCTAAAATTTGAAAGTCACTCTAATTTGAGTCTATATTTGAGAATAACCTATTTGCTACTGCTGGACGAGTAAGAAGGAATGGGGTGTGAGGCATTGGGCCGACGGGTCATTGGGCCAGGTGCCTGATGTGGTTTGATTGGGATTGAGGTGAACTAATTTGCAATGTTTATGGATTGTTTAGGTTAAGGGTATTTATTAGATAGCCGTAGATAAGGATTTCAAATTTTTATTTAAATTTTAATCATATTTAAAATCAGTTGGCCAATTGCATTGCAATTTTGGCCAAATTGATTTCCATTATGATCAAGATTCAATAAATTGGCTAAACTAAAATAAAACCTATACGAATTGAGTACCAATGTAATCTAGAGTTTCTTGTCTTAACAAAAACAAATAATATTTTTTCAAATAAATTATATTTAAATTAAGATTTGACCCATTTAAATCAATTTTTCAAGATAGTTTTTGCTAAAAAATAGTTTTTAATAAAATAATTATCTAAATAACAAAAATTATCGATCTCGTATATAAAGATATGAGAGTGTATAATCTCTACTAAAAATTGCTTGGATAAATATTTTGAAATTTTTTTTATTCGAATAAAATAAATATTATTTAAGATCGAAGAAACTTAGAACTAAACTTATTCATGGATGGGCAAAAATTAGGTGTCAACGACTTTAGATGTTACTTAGTAGCATGAGAATTGCATGACTACAGAATTTAAAAGAACTGCTTGTTTATTTGAATCCATTTTTCTCCAAAGGAGTAAAGATCTGAAAATAAGGAGGGGGGGAATACTTGGTATTTCTTATTAGTTATTAAAAAAAGTAGGATCTTGTACTCTATTACTCAAATCAAAGATGAGCATCAAGCATGGAAGTATGAGCCTGAACAAATTACAGACATTTTTGTGAATTATTACCAGGATTTACTTGGGGATGATCAGGGGAAAAGGAAACATCCACCATTTTTCTCATGGTCCTAAGCTGTCAACGGGGGTAAGCTACTTAAGTAGATTGATGCTACTATGATCGCTCTTGTCCCTAAAATGGATAATCCTAGTGATGTTATCCAACATAGAAATATATCCTATTGTAACATCCTATATATCTCTAAGATGTTATGTAGCAGATTGTCTTTGGTTTGACCTACCATTATTAGTCCAACCTAAGAAACTTTTGTGCAAGGAAGGCCTTTGATTCAAAGTATGTTGCTTTGTCATGACCTTTTGAAGCATTACAAAAGAAAGACCTCACTTATGTGTTTAATGAAAATAGACATTAAGAAGGCCTGTGAAATAGTGAAATGGGGATTCATTGAGGAGACGCTTATTGGGTTAGATTTTCTCTCACATTTTGTACAAATTATTATGATGCGTGTTATTACTGTCAAATTTTCTATCAAACTAAATGGGGTGGGATATGGCTATTTTGAAGGTAAAGGAGGGTTAACGCAAGGGGATTCCATATCCCTACACTCTTTGTGTTGGTGATGGAGATGTTTTCAAGAATTATGACTAACATAAGAATAGGGTTACATTAATAAACAAGAAAATAATACGAAAGCGAAAATACTAATATTAAAGACAAGAAACTAAATATAGATGAAATTTGAGAATAAATCCCCAATTTCGAGATGAAGTGATAAGAACCCTAATTGATCTTAGTATTCAAAATCCCAATTTCGAGATGAAGTGATAAGAACCTTAATTAATCTTAGTATTCAAAATTAGTGGATTAAGACTAATTATGATACCAATAGAGTCAATTCAAGAACTTAGAACCAAAGGTGATCTAGATCTCTATTTTGAAGAAATTAAAGACAATAATTAGTATAAGACTAATCACCTTCTTTAATTAAATTTAATAGAAACCAAAGATATCAAGTTAAGAATTAATCTTACGTCCTAAAGAATCGTTCTTATAAGGTTGTAAGATAAATCCCAAGTAGCCACACACAAAGGTGTAAATAAGAGAAACTCTCAATTAATAATAATATTGTCTGATTGAAAATAACAAAATACATCCCTATATATAGGAAAAATAATATATCCCAAATAGCATGGGATTGGGATCTACCTTTATCAAATCTAACAAGGACTAGGAAAAAGCTATCCCAAATAGCAGGAAATTCAAATTCTACTTTTATGGAAATAAATAAATCTAGGAAACTTTTAAACTAGGAAAGCAAAAGTTTCTGATTTTAATCAAAACCCTATGGGCCCAATCTTCTGCACTTGGACTTGAAATTCAATCATGAAATATGTGTATCACTTAGCCCATGTTTCTACATAATTCTTGGACTCATTCTTGGGCTCTTCTTCCAACATAAGCATCTTTTTTATTCATATTGAAGCCCGTCAATCTTAATGCAAGTGGGCCAGCCTAGATGCTATCATTACCTCTTCTTGAAAACAATTCTTTCTCGAATTTGAATCTCACATAATCAAGACGACATACAATAGTAAACAATATCCATTACTTGAAAACTACAATGGTAGGAACAAAACAAGATAGTGACCATGCATCTACTCAACCCAATTAATCCTTGTATGTATAAATACACCTTTATAAATCATGTGGACATCATCATCCCAATAGAAAATTATCTTCCTTGTATGAGCATAACAATATTTATGTTTAGATGACGTAGGGAATGATATGTGTCTCTTCAATTTAGCTCTATCAATAAAGTACTCCACTGGGCTTGTCAAAGACGTCATAAGCTCCATAAAATATGTATCAAATTTAACACTTTTATGATATAGCCAAGCATCATCAATTACACTTGAAGATTTTTCCACATAACATTTATTCACATAAGCATAGGAAATTTCAAGAAAGTATAACGCCCTGAATCTGGTACCCAGAATGTTATACGGTGCTCATAACTCGAAGAACCATAAGCTAACCCATGACTGATATCTGTACCTGTATACTGCATACATACTGTATAATACGGAAACATAAACTGAAAGGACATAAGGTTTAAAACTGTAGCATAAGATTTGATAAATCATAACATATGGATGGGGTATGAAATACCCAAAACAAAATTCAAATAAGCTATCTGAACATATTGTAGTCTGAAAAGCCTCTAAACATGACTGTCTGAATAAGGATTTGATGGGACATGTCCCCAACTAACTCCAACTAATAAATTAATTAACGAGATAATAAAATGATGATCGTGTTCTCGAAAGATGAGGACTCACTTCTAACTCTGACTGTTGAGACTGGAATCTACTGATGCTCTGGATCTCGTGTCTCTGACCCTATGGTATAAGACACCATAGCGCAAATGCGTCAGTACTTTGAATGTACTGGTATGCATGTGAGGTAAGCTGAATGCATGGGGTTCATATGCATGAACAAATATAATAACAGACTGAGTATATTGAGCGTGAGAGTACATACATGAGACATAAAAATTGGCACTGATACCGTGATAACATGATTACTGAATTTGAATACTGATAACATAACATACTAATAACTGATATAACTGATAACATGAGTGATTGTATCTGACAGTCCTGAATCTTATGGACTATTTGGGTTCTTGACTGATATTGATACTGAAACTGTGGGAAGTAGTTATCTAACCGACATACCTCAAATATGCTATAATAGTTGAGCTGGGATCCAATCTGTACCCTGATTGGAAGGGTGTCAATACCACATCACTGGTAAGGACAACGCGTGAGTAACCCTAATATAACAGGTAACTCTAGTGAGAACGGTGAGAACCCTCATATAGCAGGTTAATCCACCTCATCTACCCTCATATAGCAGGCTATGATATCTCTACCTATGCTGGCTACATAGTTCTAGAATGCAAGGATTACTTCTAAGAATCATACCCTCATATTACAGGTGAGTTCCCATCCTTGGGTTTACTTGGTGCTAATTTCTACTCCCATCTGAACAGACACTGAACATGATTTACTGAACTAAACATGGACTGAGTTACTGAATTCTATTGACTGACGAAATACTACTGATATCTGACAACTGACTGAGTTTATGAGATCATGGAGATTTCCTGAGTCATAAGACTGTCTGAAGTCTAAGGATCATAGCTTGACTGAGAGCATCGTGGAAACATGACATAACTCTAGGTACACAGCTAATATTTCAGGTACAAGTACCCCTAGGACTCGATGGAAAGAAACTGACAAACATGACTTTCTTGAATACATGACTAACATCATAATCCATAATACATTTATTGAAGCATTTCATCAAACATGTGATCTGCATAAACTTGTACATACATGGGGATTTCATGATATCATGCTAGTTGGGCATTTTCCTTTATCTGGGCATTTAATCAAACACATGGTAAGCATAGTATGTGTAAACAACATTATACAACAATTAAACATCATGATTCAATTCTAATTTCATCATTCAAGGGTTTAGGCATAGGTTAGCATGAATCTATATTTGTACTAATCAAACCCACATATAATTTATCACCCAATCATGGAATAAAATTCAATTACTCATTATCAACATGAACAAGAGCAGCCCAATCATGAAATTCATAAAAGAAATCCATAAACTTAAACTTTGAAAAGAGATTCTTGGCTTCTTGGATGAAAGGAGTCCATGAATGAACACTATGCATACCTGGGTTGATTTTATTGAAGTTCTTGAAATTAAAGAATTTGAATCTCTTAGTTCTTGAAAAAGATTTGGATTTTGTTCTTGGAGATTAATGTTAGAGAGAAAACCCTAGTTTTGTTGTGGTAGAAAAATAATGAATTTCTAAGCTTTGGTCGGATATAATTGGGTATATAAACGGGTGGTAAAAGACCAAAAAAACCCTTTTAAAATGGCTTTAATTTGCTGAATTGGGACCTGTGATAGGTCGTGCAGTGGTCCATCGTTTCGACCGTGGTACGTGGACCAAGAAAAGGACTTACTGCCTAAGTAGCGACGGCCTGGGTGACGGTCCATCACAATTTCGACGGTCCGTCAACCTGCCTATCACACCTTATCCAGAAGGTGGCCTCTCTGTTTCCCTTGCGATGGTCCGTCGGCCTCACCGTCGCACCTGGGCAGTTTTACTGCCTTCTGTATTTTGGCCATAACTTTCTCCTCCGATGTCGGATTTTGATGAAATTGGTATCGTTAGAAAGATAATTCAATTTTTCACATGATAAAAAGTGAAAATCTTAAAAATACCATATGTAAAAAATTGGATTCATCTTTCAAAAGTTTCTAACATTCTTGAGATGATTTCAAGCTAGGAAAAAGTACGGGGTATAACAGAAGGTTAGAAGAACCTTTCAGTCTCAAAAGAGAATCTCCGCAAAATTCTAAGTAATTTCTCAAATTCTCTAACAAGGAATTATGAATAGGTTCAACAAAGGGTATTTGATCACGGATATCAAAATATTCACGTATTTCCTCATCATTAGTAGCAAATATCTTTTTAATCTTACAATCACTGAGACTTGAAGAATTAGGTGTTATCTTGGTCTTATGTAGAAAAGAAATAATATCACCTCGTGTTTTCTTGCTCATTGGCGTTAGATCTACATTTGCCTTATTGGGCTTCTTGTCATGAATCTTATCTTGGACAAGTCCAAAATAATTCTTTTTACCTATATCCTTCTCATGAACAAACTCTTGCTCAATGGGACATGTAGTATTAAGTTCAACCACCTTAGTATTAAGTTTATCCAATAAAGGATTTTCAATGCAAACTTTTCCATGAGTACCTATAAGAGAGTCAAAGCAACTAAAAGAAGAAGTAGGATGGTTAGAGTTAGAATAAAAAATAACCTCACTCAAACTCCCTTGTTTTTCTTTCTCGACCTCATTATTATCCCTCTCTTTAATACTCTCATGATTATCTCTCTTTTCTTTTCTCTTGACCTTACTTGACATCCTATTCTCTTCACATAACACAACCTTTCTTCTTTCCTCTCTTGGAATATCATCATGCACTCCCTTACTTCTATCATTTTTTTCTCTCTCAAAATTTTTCATTGCTTCTTTCACACGTTTTTTATCTTCATAAACTTGAGATGGAGTTAAAGGTACAAGTTTATATTTTTTTTTTTTGTTTCTCTCAAGAGAAACTTTATTCTTCCCCCTATCATAAATTGCATTTCTATCAAACTGTCAGGGACGCCCAAGCTTAATATGACAATCTTGCATTGGAATTACATCACAAAGAACATTATCAGAGTACCTTTCAATGGAGAAAGAAACCATGCATTGCTTAGTAGCCTTATGTTCACCAAAATCATTGTGTTTGATGAATGTAAGTTCTAATTTCTCCACCGCGTATGAACTTATCACATTAGCACCACTTGCGAAATCAATAATCATAGATCAAATATTATTCTTTATCCCACAGCTTGTATGAAAAATACTTCTTCTCCTTAAATCAGTTATATTCACCTAATTAGGTGGGTTATGGGTGACCTCTAATGCATCGAGTCGAGTAGAAATCCTTCTAAGTGCCTCGGCTATGTCATTGTTTTGAGTCCCAGCATCAGTATCCTTTACGATTTGAGACATCTCCAAAAGTTAAAGAAAACACAAACTCTCAATTTGGCTTTTTTTTCTAAATCTCACCTCTTTTGCCTTTTTTCGCTCAAATTACAACCTTTGACTGATTTCTTTAGAATTTATATATTAACCCTACTAGTAACAATCCCTTTAGAAGTAAGATGTAGAGATTAAAAAATAAAAAAAATTATCAACTCCCAGACGGATTGGGTTTGGTGAGACAAGAAAAAAGACCAATTAAAAAAATCTAAATTTTTCCTCTTCTCGATTTTCCTCCTTGATGTTGGAAAACAAGAAACACAATAAATTTGGAATTTCTTGATCTAAAGCAACCTTTTTTTTACTACGAAACTCCCAAGAATTATCAAGAACGGAACCTTGATAGAACTGCTCTGATACCACTTGATAAGAATCGGGTTACGTTAATAAACAAGAAAATAATGCGGAAGCGAAAATACTAAGATCAAAGACAAGAAATTAAAGATAGATGAAATTTGAGAATAAAATCCCAATTTCAAGATGAAGTGCTAAGAAGACTAATTGATATTAGTATTCAAAATTAGTAGATTAAGACTAATTATGATACCAATAGAGTGAATTCAAGAACATCAGAAGGTGATGTAGACCCCTATTTTGAAGAAATTAAAGACAACAATTAGTATAAGGCTAATCACCTTCTTTAATTAACTTTAATAGAAACCAAAGATATCAAGTTAAGAATTAATCTTACCTCCTAAAGAATCGTTCTTATAAGGTTGCAAGATAAATCCCAAGTAGTCATACACAAAGGTGTAAATAAGAGAAACTCTCAATTAATAATAATATTGTCTGATTGAAAATAACAAAATTCATCCTTATATATAGGGGGGAAATCTACCCCAAATAGCATGAGATTGGGATCTACCTTTATCAAATCTAATAAGGACTAGGAAAAAGTTATCCCAAATAGCAGGAATTTGAATTCTACTTTTATGAAAATAAATAAATCTAGGAAAACTTTTAAACTAGAAAACTTTAAACTAGTAAAGAAAAAGTTTCTGATTTAAATCAAAACCCTATGGCCCAATCTTCTGCACTTGGACTTGAAATTGAATCATGAAATATGTGTATCACTTAACCCATGCTTCTACATAATTCTTGGACTCATTCTTGGGCTCTTCTTCCATCATAAGCATCTTCTTGATTCACATTCCTGTCAATCTTAATGTAAGTGGGCCTGCCTGGTTGCTATCATATAAGCTTGGTGTCTGTCCTCAGATACCATCCCACGTGTAAGGAACAACTTACACACCTTAAATTTGCAGATGACTTAATGATTTTATGTAAAGGTGCAACTAAACCTGTTAGAAGGGTAATAGAAACTAAATATTTTTCAGATATGACATGGCTTGTGGCTAACTAAGACAAATTTGTAGCTAGAGTTTCTGAAGATGTTGTGCAGAAACTATTGAGGATAACTGGCTTTGCTTTGATATATTGAGGATAACTGGCTTTGCTTTGAGGAATTTGCTTATCAGATATTTTAGACTTCCATTATTATCCCATATGAAATGGAGCAAGCTTCAATATCATCAGCTTTATTCGATAATAACAGAAAAGATTAGAGCAACTTCAGCTAGACACTTGTCTTATGCTAGCAGGTTCCAAGTGATTAATGCAGTCTTATTATCCTTGCATAACTTTTGAGGGATAGTCTTTATCTTACCACAAAGTATTGTTAAGCTGGTAGATAAGAAATGTAGAGATTTTTTGTGGGGTGGGACAGATGAGAAAAGGAAGGTGATTCTTATGGCTTGATAGATTGTATGCTATCCAAAGAAGCAAGGGGGATTGAATATGAGAAACAACAGACTATGGAATGTTTTATCTGTGAGGAAGCTAATTTGTTTGTTCTTGTGGAGAAAAGATCAGCTTTGGGTTAAGTGCATACATAGTATTTATATGAAGGGAGACGCAGATTTTTGGGCTCATCAACCTCCAAAGAATAACTGTTGGTATTGGAGCAGTTACTGAAGTTGAAACTTGGAATAATTAATTGGTGCCATCGAAACAGGTATTGTCTTACTAGCACTGGTATCTATTCAGTGGCGACTAGCTATTATGCTATGTTTGGAGACAGACCTAAATGGAACATTGCTAAGACGATTTGAAGTAAAATCCTGCTTCCTAAACATAAGAGTTTGTATTTGGTTGGCTGTCGAGGGAAAACTGCTTACAGAAGGTAGGATGAGTAGACTAGGTATGGCTGAGGAGGATGACATTTGTGTACTCTATGAGCTACACAGGCCTGAAGACATACTTATTCCCAGAGTGTGGGTGGTTAAGAAGTCTGTGAGGACACTTATCTCAATGGCTAGACGTGACATCCATGCAACTCTAGAAAGTCTCAAGAACAAATACCGGAAAAGATTCAGAAAGGAAGCTATTGTGGCAAGTTATGGAGCTTGCTTTACCAAATTTGGTCAACAAAAAATGACAGGATCTCTAGAAATCATAATGTAGGTGCTGGTTTTGTTTTACAGAAGATTCAAAATGTGATTGAGGAGTGATAACAATGTATGAGGGCTCTAGTAGTGCTAGAAATATAGGTGGTTTGTAGAGAAGTTTTGTACGCAGAAGTTTTTTCTTTGAGGCTTAATCCCGATGACATGATGTTTTAGGACTAGGTGCTCTTTAGGTTATAAGCTTTGTTAGTTCTGGTAATATTTTACTCTGTTTACAGCTAAAACTTTATTTTTACTTGTTCTTTTTAGCATATCATAATAAGAATAAGAAATTTTTAATTTTTACTTTTCATATTTTATGCTTAACATTAACTACTTATTCCTCAAATTAGTTTTCAAGTATACATCCTTAATATGCGTATTATAATGAAATTTGCATTTTATTTATTATCCTAATCCAAATTTATGCAACATTTATTTTTAATAATCTATCTAAGAATAAGTGTCACCTTTTTATAATAAAAATAATTTAAATTAAAATTTTTATTTTTTATCTGTGATTTAATAAAATAATTTAGAACTACATAAAAATTTAAATTTTATGTTAGATTATAATTTCAGTTTTTCTTTTAATTATTTTATGTCCAATCGCGCAGTTACTGTTGAGTATGGACATAACCGAGAGACAGAGAATGAGAAGGCATAAAATTCCCAGAACACAGGAAAATCAGCGTTCTGGTTTCTGTCTAAAATATTGATGAATTGATTTGAGTAATTTATAATGATGTTGGGTATTCGCAAATATTGTAGACAAGTTGAGACGTTATCTCGTGAATATGGCGGCCCTAGAGAGACATTGAAGAAGAAAATTGGTGAGTTGAAGCAGAAGAAGAAGCGAAAAGATCCTCGAAAGAATGATTTGTTTGTACAGGTTTCAGATTCAAAATCATTTCTTGATACTGCTACTATGCCCATGATACTCACTGTCGTTGGCGCCGCATTTTTCGCTAAACTCCTCATGATGGTAATACATACTCATTCATTCATTGGATTGTGATTCTAATGAGGTGATTAGACGAGACATGATGAAATTGCAATGCATATTCTTCTTGTCCTTCATATTGGTAGTCATATTATTGCTTCTATAGTTTCTCTTTGTCCTTCGAGTTTTGTTACTATGGATTCATTGTTCCTCGATTATCATATTATTTTTTTTTATAACCATGGTGCCCGGGCCAGCTTGCTCCCACCTCGACTAATTCCACGGGACACCTGCCACCTCCCACCAGCAACAGGTACTAGGTAACTCTGTCCACCAAGGCTAGAACAGATGAGAAGAAATCACCTAATATTTGTCTCTGTTGGAAATTGAACCTAAGACCTCATGATGCTCAACTCAACTTCATTGAACCACTAGGCCACAGTGCACCTCGATTATCATATTGTTTTGTTGCAGTTTCTGTTCTGCTGGTACTGTATGTTGTTTTTACTCCTTTGGACTGTTTTTCCCTTGAGCCAAGGGTTTATCTGAAACAGTCTCTCGACCTTAGAGGTAGGGGTTAAGTTACTAAGATCTTCGTACACTCTACCATTCCCAGACCCCCACCCTTTGTGGGACTACACTGTGTATTGTGTATTGTTGTTGTTGTTGTGATTGTAATGGATTGTAATAGGGAGTAGAATAGAAGTTTGGGGATAGTGATACTTGAAAAAGTTTAATTTTGCTTTATAGTTGGAGTGGCATGCGAAATACCTTGAGATCAGTTCATTAATATTCACAATCTTAACAGGAGAACTTCTTTTGTACTGTAACATACCAAAGAAACCAAACCTCAATAGTAGAATTGCTTATATACTGTAAAATATAAATAAATGCCACTTATTTCTATCTATATTCATTACGATATAAAATGAACTTGAGTCTTGATGATATTGATTGAGGGGTTTGATGGAATTTTAGTTGACTGAATCCACAAACCTCAAAGTCTCCATCATGGGTACTTTAATTTTATTCTACAGGTAGGGATGTGTGGGACTTGCGATAACATATTTTCAATTATTTGGTGTAGTAAACTTGCTTGTATATTTTACAATCTAAATCAGCTGAGTAGCTTATAAGCTACAGTTGTGTCTGCATACAGTATGATGATTCGAAGTCTCAAGATATGATTGAGAGAAAAATAAAGAATGCGCCTGCTGGTCAAGGGTCAGTTAGGATGCTTACCCGCGAGGAATGGGAATCTGTTCAGGAAGTGCGACCAAGAACTCCATTTGAATCTAAACTAGCACGTCCAAATGCAAGGCTGCGGACAGGGGAACCTTTGAAGATGGTAAATGCATTACTTCTTTAACTTTCATTCATCTGGTGCTAGGTATTTTTCCTGCTAACATTCTAGAGCAGTGTTTTGAAAAGCGAGAGGCGAAAAAAAGCGACGAGAGCTCGCTTCACAGAAGCTAAAAGCGTGAAGCGAAGCGCACGCTTTTTTCCATTAAAGCGCTATTTAGTACAAAATTCAAAAATATTAAACATGCATAAATAAATAACCAAGAGCTCAATAAATAACATAATCATTCAATACTCAAATTAAAAAGAGAATAGATAGTCATAACAAGCATTCAAGCAAACTACTAAAATACTAAAAATCAGTCTTGCGTCTTAATCAACCAACACAAATAGAGAAGAAGAAGAAAAAAAACAAAGTTGGAAGTCAGATTACTTACAGCAAAAAAAAAAGTAAAACAGAACTGGAAAACAGAGAAGAAGAAGAAAAAGAGTAATAGAGGAGAAGAAAAAAAACTAGAAAACCCTAATAAGAGAAGAAGAGAAATAGAGAAGAAGAAGAGGAGAAATAGAGAAGAAGAAGTCACATACCTTTAGCAGTTGTTCCAGAAAAGTCGCAGCAGTAGCAATGCAGTCGCATAGTCACTTAAGAGTTTTAACTAAAATAAATTAAATAAAGCAATAAAACCCTAAAGACAAAATTTAAATATCCACTTAAGCGCTCTTTTTTGCTCTTTTTTTGCTTCAGCGCTTCTCGCTTCTGAACATAAGCGAGAGCTTTTTTTTCGCTCCAACGCTTCAAGTGTAAAAAGCGACCCACTGTCGCTTCGCTTCACTTCACGCTTTAAGCGAGCGCTTCAACGCTTTTCACAACACTATTCTAGAGAACAAACAAAGTGGGTCAGAAAGCTTCCTATAATTGTAGGACTTCCAGTCTAATAGTGGGAACGCTTTTTAGCAGACTATCACATTCATCATAAAGACCATAAATTCATAATGGTGTTGTAGTGTCTAGAGTTTATCATTCTGGTCACACTGGTTGCTTGTTGGTCTCGAACTACGCATGTCAACCTTCGTACAATGTGAAGGTGTTAGATAGCTAGTTAAGTTTCTATACTAGTGATATTCTAGTACGCAACATGGGTTAGATATAAGATATTGATTGTTTTCACCTAAAGTAAATGTGTATTGTATTAATTATCATGAAGTAATTAATACATCTTTTCTCTCCTCTTAGTTTCTAACAAACATGCTATCAGAATCTTTTATGATCTTTCCTGGTGGGCAATTCTTATTTACCGTGCCTGTTTCGTAGTATCATGCCTAATTTTAGTGATTGTTCTGATGGCACCACGCCTATTCCTGGTGATTGTTATGTGGCATTGAACAGCTCCGTGCACCAAACTCCCGCTATGCACAGGGTCCGAGGAAGGACCTGATCACAAGGACCTATTGCACTAAGCTCCTATTATTTGGTATTGAGCATTTTCTGGAAACCTTTCAGGGACACCTCACATGTTTCCGGTGACTTTTGGACACACCTTTTTGGTGACCATTCCTGCCGTTACCTGCATTTATTTTCCACAGAAGTTAATTCCAGAGGCAGTAGTGTTTTGTCCACTATTCTGCAACTACAGTGACAATCTTCTGAAAGTCAAAACGAATCTTTTCCCATGATTTTTTTGGGTATTTTACAACAAATGTAAGCCATTTCTTTTCCTTTTCATTAGGTGCAAACTTATTATCTAAGTTATATAGTTTCAAGAAACTGAAATCTGATGAGTTAGGCGGTTGGGTGGTTTACTTTTATAATTATGGTTACTTTTTCCATTAGACACACTTAAGTAGTCCATGAGTAATAGCTTTTATTATTCCATTAGGTAATCATGTTAACTTTGTCTCTTGGTCTTTCACTTGCGGATCATGGGTATTGACTTGAGACTTTTTGATCGTAACTCTTTTAATTGTTAAAGTTGACCAATCTTATCTAAAAGCTTACGCTTTTAAAGAAAAGAGGAAACATTCTTTTATTTACTTATTGTGTCTTGAAACCTCTACGGCCCCTCCCCACACAAAAAAAAAAAAAAAAAAAAAAAAAACTGATTCTTTGTCTTGGGTCAGGCACATGAAAATTCATTTTGACACTGAGTGACGTGATACTCTGACCCAGGAACCGTTGTTTGCTAACATGTGTGACAACCTGTAATATAAACTTTTCAAAAAAGGTGGGTGACCACCTCACAAAGTTTAATCTTTGTAGAGAGAGTATACAGTTTTTTGTTATTAACTATGTTTTATGCACTAGTAAATAAATCTATTTGTTTTGTATTTCCTTTTTCTAGTGTTTTTCAACTGTCATATTTTTAATGGAATCCAAACCATGGCAACTAGAGCAGGTCAAGCTTCCCATCTCCCCTCTTTGATTTTAAATTCAATATAATCATTATTAATTAGTTTCTTTTTCCATGTTACCGTTATCACGAAAATTACTTGTTTATTCCAATCTCTTAAAACTTCCTTAACTTCTTTTAAATACGTTTATTGTCATAGGACTGCATTAGGAACTGTTTCTTAGTACCGGATGAGAGTCAGACAGACCTTTTATTTCAATTTTTCAAGATCACTTATAGTTTGTCTCAGTACGATTATTGTATAGACTGTGGATATCCTAATTTATCCAAACTTTGAAGAATGATGGAGTACTTGATTTATCTCTTGTCTAGCTTAGGACTTAAATGATTGATTATCTAAATTCTATTTGTGTCCTATAAGTTGAGGCAAAAAAATAACATATATTGAGCCGTGTTATTTAAAAAACATTAATATAGGCCCATCGAATTTTGATTTTCGCTCTCTTTACTAATTTTTATATTTGTAGAGTTTAATTTTGATCGTGAATTAAATTTTTTCAATAAAATTATATATTTGAATATAAATCACAGTAATTAATAACTTAAAATATTTTAAGAATATATCCAAAAATTTCTCTGAAAAAAAATTATTTAAAATTTCAACATTCAAAAGATGTCACATTAATTGATATGGTTATTATTATAATATTAATTTAAGATGGATATTATGCAAGCACGGGCTTCTCATGACTAGTTTAGATTTAATCCTTCGAGAAAAAGGTTCATTCTCTTCGTAATATTATTCTCATATCTTGTTGTTCGAGTACACCTTCCTCTGTTATAAGTCTTGTTCCACATTATGTTTTATTCCCATACTCGCCTCTACATTCCCGTTAATTTTATACCTTCCTCTGTTATAAGAATTAATTGAGGTGCGTACAAGCTAGTTATGGACACCACAGTTATCAAAAAAACAGCTGCATTCTTTGTGGATTTTTGTGTCGACGGGAGGAAACTTTGTTCTTAGTTTTCTTTGTGAAGTGGACTTGCTTCGTTCATTTGGATGTGCTAAAATTTCTTCTCTTTCCTTCTCTCCAGTTAAGAATGTCATATCTTGAAATACTAAACACTGCACGAATAGGTACTATGTAATATGGGAAAGATTTGGAGCCTGAAATTCTGTAATTAGGAACAGGAAATAGTCTCTTTTCGTTTTCAGTATGACTTGTAAACGCTATTTAAATAACATGCTTGAGGAATCAAGCAATTCGTTCTCTTTTTCTATGCATGATGTTGGACTTGGAGCCGAGGGTTTGGCCGGGTCCCTGTATTATTAAAAGGTTCTTCCCTTTTTCGTTCCCAAAAAAGAAAAAGAAAAAAGAAGAGGAAGAAAGGAAGTTGCAGATCTGGTTCATTGACACGAGAGTACCAGACAAGTTTCAAGTCTCACCTCCCTCTTAGAAAGGCTTTCCAATCGCCAGCAACTCCAACCCCAATACCCTGGCGCTGGAAGCCATGCGTTTTTGTCTTGCGTATACCATCCATCATCTTTGCCAGAGTTTCATGCAATGCTCATGGGTCACTTTCCCCAACCTTCCTACTACGACCAGTCTAGCAAAGGTCGACCGAGTCCCTTGCCTCGTCTTCGCTTTCCCAAACCCTCTTTTTTTTTTTGTTACACTCATTCTAGTCCAAGATTTTCTGTTGCTGACCCGGCCTTGAGGTTTTTTCTCCCATTTGAATTACTTCTTTTCCTTTCTAACTTTTTCATCCTCATTGTGATTGGGATGGTAAAAGTCCAGCTCTTCTCAAATTTAGGCCAGAAGTTGTATAAATGATGAATATCTGTGTTGGAACTTGGAAGCAGTCGCACATCTAAAGGCAACCAGCAATTAAGGCCATTAAGTGATGAGGGCCAATCGGGAACTTTTGGCTATATATTTTGATACTGGAAGTTTCAATGCCAAATATAGTTTGAAAGAAAATGTCTTATCCAAATCTGGAAATGTATATTCAATGAGTCCATATACTAATTGAACTTCCTCACGAGGAAGAAGCCTGTAGAATGGGACTATGGGAGTATGGCATAGTCATCAAACTTTCTCTACTTTGCTTTGGCGTCTGGATTCTGTTGGGTTAGGATCAGTGCAATTCTTTTGGTATGTTTTATTTGGAAACTTGTTCCCGAGATCATGCAACAACATCTTGTCGTAAACATCTTAGTTATCTTATATAAAGTGGTAATGTACCATTTATTTTTTTCTTCATCTTCTTCTGATACCTCTCATTATTTCTGTCAATATCCTTCCTGGTTCAGCTGCATGACAAAATTTGAATGATTATGCGGTTTCGTTTGATTGCTTATATGCAGGAAGATGTCAAGGATTGGACAATAGATGTTATAACCGATGCACTAACACGAGCTGAAGAATGTGCTAAACGAGGATCTAACTAGCTTTTGAGTTGATAATATTGGTTAGCAGTAACAAACAGATCTGCTTCTTATGTACCAGAAAGTCCCTTCAACGTCAGCCGGTCATTTCAACATACCATCCTTCTACTACCAGATGTGGAGAAATGTTGGCACAAGCTTATCACTACCTGAAAGTGTACGTACTGTGCAAAATTTTAGAACCTCGAAGGTTTTAACGTGTAGTAACATGCTCCATTGTTGTGATACTTTCTCTTTTAAATTATTGGAAATGTAAACTTTGGTCAACATACTGAACATTTCCTTTGAACCACATGCCAGAAAATATTGGTCTCCGAAGCCTCTCTTTTGAGATTGCTTCTAGTTGTTTTCGTGAGTATAATATAGTTAGAAGTGTTACTTAAAAGAGGGAGAATTGCTAAATCTTGGTGTTAGTTTGATATTTGGTTTGGTTAAACCGTGTGTTCCACTCACTTCATATCATATCACATATACAGTTAAAGATCAAGCAAGAACAATAAGGGAGTGTTTGGTGCGAAAGAAAATGTAACAAGTTCATTTTTATTCATTTTTTAGTGTTTGGTAAGTAAGCGAAAATAAAAAATGTCTCAAGAGCATTTACAATTTGTTTGTTTCAACTTCCAAAAAATATTACTGATAAAATTATAAAAAAATTTATCCAACTAATTTATATTTATAAGTTGTAAATTAAGGATGATCAACTTATAACATTCAATCAATTTTAACTTATAAATACTTGATAAGCTAAAAGGACCTCCGCAAGTTTGTAAACATAGCCGAACGCCGACCTATTATGTAGCAAGTCGCATACAGAAATTATTTGATGCCGAATTTTATGTTAAAATCGTATGTTGTACAATCAATATATGTAGCGACCCCCTAATCCCTATTGCCAAACTTCCCCCTTTCTAAGAGCTTATTTTGATATCCACCTTATAATTGAGTGCAACTACACATTTTTGAATTGTTTATCTAATCAGATAATTAATTGGTCAATGCGAAATTGAGTATAGTAAATTAGGAGCAATATATTACGCCATGTAAAATCGATAAATAAGCACTTTTGACACCTGCTATCAAATAGTAGTTACCATTTCTAAAGCTATTAGCATTTAGCCACTCTTGTAATATATATATATATAATTAAAAGTGTGAAGACCCTTAGAAAAGTGATTCGAACTTTTTGCCCTTCATTAAAAGTTTTTCCTTTAGACAAAATCGTCTTTTCATTATTTTCTTAAATTATTATTTAATTATATTTATAATATTATCTCCTAAAATATATGGGATCAGGAGTTTAAAATATATGGTTAGACTTAACAAACATTGCCTTATTTTTTGACAAAAGAAAACCTAGGAGTATATTTGACAAAATTAAAAAGTTGTCATTACTTTAAACAAACTAAAACAAGTAACAATTATACATCCAGTAGAGTTCTTATATATTATCTTACTTTTAAAAAATAAAAACTGTTAAGTTTTTTATTAAGTTAACTAGACTTCCTAAAATATATGTGAATCCTAAAATATATGATAGGAGAATTAATTAATATTTTTCAGACTTTCTAAAATATATGAGACTCTTAAAATATATGGTAGGAGAATTAATTAATATTTTTCTTTGTACTATTCAATTAGAAAAATACTCCTAAAATAAGACTCTATTAAGAAAATACTTCTATAAATATTGAGATGTACGTTAAACTAGATAACAAATCGATTTGCCTATTGGGAGAATATGATTGATGCTCATCTAATTTGATTCGATTGCATGTCTAGATGGAGGCTGCTTGATTTTCTAACGCGCAACTTCTTCACTGTTTTTGTCAGCATAATAGAATTCAACATATGTGTATTTATATATTTTCTTTGTTTTAATTCAAAATCATTCTTTAGGGTCAAAATTTATCACTCAAGCAAAAGTTAGTTGGATCAAAATCGAAGCTTTGTGATCACTATTATATTTTTTGTTTATACTTTACAGGTCGTAGATGGATGTTGGTTGATTTTGAAAAAAAAATTTGTGTAAAGGTTAGGTTTAATTGTATTGTTTTAATATCTTTATTATCTTATTGTTTTATTTTAATTTATAGATCTAAATGAATATCGGTCAACTTTGAAATTTTTTTTTAGGTAATGGTTAGGTTTAATTGTAATATGGTAATATCTCTATTAATTTGTTATTTGTGGTAGTTTCAGTTTGTAGATGAATCTCGATTGGCTTTGAGAAATTTTTGTGTGTAAAATTTAAGTTTAATTGTATTATTTTGACATCACTTTTATCGTATTATTTTGTTGCAGTTTACAGGTGATTGATAAATGTTGGTCGGCTTTGAGGAATTTTTTTATGTAAAGGTTAGGTTTAGTTGTATTATTTTGATATCTCAATTATCGTATTATTTTTTTATTGTTTACAGGTTTTAGATGAGTGTCAGACGATTTTGAAAAAAATTTCGTGTGTAAAGATTAGATTTAATTGAATTATTTTGATGTCTCTATCATTGTATTGTTTTGTTGCAATTTACATATGGTAGATGAATGTTGATCGACTTTTAAAAATATTTTTGGTAATGATTAGGTTTAATAAATAAATTTTCATATTTACATACTCAAAAGATGTTAAATTTAATTATTATATTAATCTTTATTATTTAAACAAATATTTTATTTAATATAATATTTGAACTCATTAAAGTGAGTACACGTGCAAGGCACATACACCTAAACTAGTATATATATATATATTTGGACAAAAGTATTTTTAACTGAAATACGGAACAACTTCAGTAATCTTCTTGTGAAATCCAAGCATGTTATGCTAGAATTCCAAAATCTCTTATGTGTGAAAATATCATATTCTAAAGTTAGGAACTCACAGACGTGAAATTTATACATTGTGTGTTGGAATTTCAACTTAATTTTTTTTTTTTGAAATTCCTGCTTCAATTTTTATTATGAGACCTATTTCGAACTCCACGACAGATTCATGGAGTTTCAACTTATCAAAACATGGATGAACTATATCCTTTCACATTTCTCTCATGATACCTCTTTTGAATTCTAAGACATAATTATGAAGTTTAAACTTGTAGAAGTTAAAAACTCTAGTCGCTGTCTTGAGTTCAAAAAGGTATTATAAGTGAAATCATTTTTCAGTGTGTTATTACATGTACTTATTTCACTCATCATACCTATTTTAATATTTATATATTTTTTATTATTTCACTTCATGATATTTATTTTAAAATTTTATCATTTTCTACTCATGGTACATACTTCAAACTCCATGAATTGAACCTTTATAAGTTCAAACTCCATATCAAGATTGAAACCCAATCAACAGTTCCTAGAGTTTGAACCTTCATAAATTCAAACTCCAATGATCATTTTTGGAGTTTCAAAATTCAGGTTCGTAATGCATCAAATTGTAATGGAGTTCTACTTGTCAAAGTGTTAAATTTCAACACCATGTTGAGGTTGTTTAATATATTTTGCTGGAAGTAATTTGTTTAGATGTTATATTTTGCATTAAAAGATGCTACTTTTGAATTATATTTGAAAAGGCTACAAACTTTGATTGTGGTCTCAAAATTAATTATTCCACCTAATTTTACTGTTGCACTCGCTAATTCATAAAGAGATGAATTTAAATTGCTGATAATTATATAGTATCAGAATGTTAAGCCACACTATGAAAATTTAAAAAAGGATGGTGGAGATGATGGTGAAGAGGGGCGTGGAAATACCCATAATCAATTCGTATTCATGCTAAGATCATGATCAATTACAAAAGTCATTTGTTTGGTAAGAAGATTGGTGGAATAGTATAAAAAGAAGAACTTACGCATGGAGTTCAATAATTGTAGAAAAGGCTTACCATAAAGTTTCAAGAGAGCCCCTATAAGATGCTTGAAGGTTATATGTGTATCAGTGGTGTATATTAGGGCAACCAGTGACATAAGATAGAGCCATGACCTAAATAAGGACAGTAGAAGGAGACTCCAAGTGCTTTCTAATTTTGATAAGGTTACAACAGGGATTAATCCTAAGTTAGTTTTTGTTTGTCTTGGTGATGGATGCTTTGACGCAATAAATTTCAAGTGAAGTGTTATGGGATATGTTATTTACTGATTACATAGTTTTGATTGACGAGACTCATAAAAGAATTAATACTAAACTAGAGATATTGAGATGGATCCTGAATTCGAAAGGTTCAGGTTGAGCAGGACCGAGTTGGAATACCTGGGTTGTAAGTATAGTTGTGCAACATATGAGGTAGTATGAGAGTGAGGCTTGATACTCTGATCATCCAAAAAAGAGAGAGTTTTGAATATTTTGGGTC
This sequence comes from Capsicum annuum, assembly GCF_002878395.1. NCBI lineage: Eukaryota > Viridiplantae > Streptophyta > Magnoliopsida > Solanales > Solanaceae > Capsicum > Capsicum annuum. The sequence goes on along the minus strand of NC_061117.1, from coordinate 141,105,037 downwards.
TATTATCCTAGAAAATGGAGAGATTAACGAGGATTTCACTCACCGTATTGGTGTAGAGTGGATGAAATTGAGGTTTACATTCGGAGTCCTATGTGATAAGAAGGTGCCACCAAAACTTAAAAACTAGTTTTATAGAGTTGTAGTTAGACCAATATGTTATATAGAGCAAAGTATTTGCCAGTCAAGAAGTCTCATGTTTAGAACTTAAAAGTTGTAGAAATGAAAACGTTGCGATGGATGTGTGAGTATACTAGAAAGATGTAATTAAAAAATGAGGATATCCTGGACAATGTGGTAGTGTCTTAGGTAGGATAAGATGCGTGAAACGAGATTGAGGTGGTTCATATATGTGAAAAGGAAACGTTTGCACTCCCTAGTGAAGTAGTGTGGGTCGACTATGGATGATTTTAGGAAAGGTAGAGGTAGACCAATGAAGTAATGATGAGAGTTGATTATACAAGACATTGCATAATGCCACCTTATTGAGGGCATTACCTTAGACAAGGGGTTGTGAAGGATACAAATTATAGACAAGGGGTTGTGAAGGATACAAATTAAGAATAGAAGGTTGACAGATGATCGTGTGTGGAATTAAATATTTAATACTCATTTCTAATACACATATGCTTTTCACACATTAAAGTTTATTGTTTTTCTAAATAAGTATTTATTTTTAATTGGCTTTTAGCTTACAATAACATTTAATTATTAGCCTATGTAATTAGTAGATTTTCAAACACACTTAAATTTTTTTTCTCCCATTTTAGTGGTAAACAGAAAGCGAATTTTTGGAGTAATTTATAAATTAATGTCACGAGTTTAATTAACGAAAATAATCTTTCGTAGAAATACAAAAAAAATTATACATATAATATTAAATTTTTATAATTTAATTATTCACTAAAATTTTATGTATTACAGAAGTTTTAGCTACCAAATGAGTTCCTTTTATTTAAAAGTGGTAAGCACATGAGAGAGACTGGGGAGTAGAGTAGTTGAGTACCATACTCTCTTAGTTCTACCTAGGGTGTGAAAATCGAGCTGACAGATAAATCGAATCAATAAAAATATTATTGAGTTATCGGATTAATAATTTTTTATTGATTTTATAAAAAATGTTATTGGGTAAATGGTTCGGCATTGGTTTTAGCTTATTGAGTTATCGGTTTTAGCTTATTGGGTTATACTATTTTTATTTTATAAGTATTTTCTTATTGATTAAATAAAAAATCGAACCGTTAAGGATAAAAAATCAATAAACTGAAATCGATAAGAAAATATCTTATTGATTTTACATATTTAAAAATTAAAAATCGATAAATCGAATTAATAACACGTAAAATCGAACCGAACCGATCCGATGGATTTACAACTCTAGCTCTAGCCTATATATGTACTCACTCCTTCAGCCTCTACACAATCGTTGAGCAAATGTCCTTTACTTTCTCTCTCTGTCTCTCTCTCTCTCTGTTCTCTGTACTGTCATCTCAGCTAACGGGCAAGACTTACTTGTCTATTCGGGTTGCAACCTATTTTGGATCTGTTTTTGACCATATTTGTTTTTGCTAATTTTACTAGTTAGAAAGTATCTATACAAGGAATACAAATCTGGATTGGAGTTTTCTTGGATTTTCATCTCATGGTTTGACTGATCTACTCATTTGGTGAGTATCCACCATATGGCTCATATGTATATATCAGTTTCTCTACCTGTCTTTTTTATGAGTTATTTGTTATGTTGAATCTTGATGGATGTTTTTTATTTCATTTCTGCTTTAAACTTTTGGATCTCGTTTCCCTTTTGTTAGTTTGGATTTGCATGCTTGTCTTGATGTTAATGAGATCTCCTTTGTGCTTCAAATAGAGTAATAAGGGTGTCTGTCTTGTTTTCTTGATTTTGGTTCTGATGGGGCTATATGGTAGAGTTATTAATCATAGCAGTACATGTCTTTCAGTTAGTCTTGAGATTACTAGTGGAGAATATATATACAAACAACGTATGCAGTGTAATCCCACAAGTGGAGTCTTGGAGAGGGTAGGATGTACGCACACCTTACCTACCTTTGTGGGGTAGAGAGGCTGTTTCCAATAGATCCTCGGCTTGATAGTGAGAATATATTTACCAGAGGTAGAAATTGAGGCTTCTGTGGCTGTGTGTGTAACAGTTTAGATTTTGATCTAGGACTCTTGAATTAGTGGGACTAACGGCTCTCCAGATCTTTGCAGGACGATGAAAAACCCTCTTTGAATTCTTTTTTTATATCTTTTTGTGCTTAATATTGGGGATTCGGTCTTTTCCTGTTCATGGTCGTATATACAAGATTGATGTTAAAGGTTGTGCTTTTGGGCTTTGAATTGGGTGCTATTATCTTTGGCTTTGTTATCTTACAGTCTTATAATTGCAAATTTTTTGTCAGTAGAATATTGAAAATCAACACATGTGGGTGTTTCCATTTGAGGACTTCCTTTTGGACATGAATTTGTGCGTCTTATCCCCAATCAACCTGTCTGTAAGCAGTTTTGGCCTATTATTACAAAAATGCTTGAAAGAAAAGTTGCTGCAACCATGCAAGCAAATTCATGCATTAATATTAACATCACACACTGACATGAATGCTTTCTCATTGAATTCAAAGCTCATTGGTGCCTATGCAAGTTGCGGGGATCTAGGTTCTGCTGAGCTTTTGTTCCAAAGAACCACAAACCCGAATATTTTTGCGTTCAATTGGATGATTTCAGCTTTAGCATTCCATGGGTGCCCTGAAAAATCCATTGGCTACTTCTCTCTTCTTCAACAATCAAGAACTATTCCAAACAAGTACACATTTGTTGTTGTGTTTGTGTTGGTCTATTGGATCTGAACAAAGGAAAGGAAGTGCAAAGTATGATATATAGAATGGGATTTCAGTCAGAGTTATCAGTTGCCAATGCCTTGATAGATAAGTACGGTAAATGTGACAATACGGAATATGCTCGTTTAGTTTTTAATAAAATGGTCGAGAGAGATATTGTATCCTGGACATCAATGATATATTTATATGCCAACATGGGGAAAAATGAAGAATCCTTTATTTTGTTTGAAAAAATGAGGTTAGAAGGCATGAGGCCTAATGATTTTTACATGGAATGTAATGATCGCTGGATATGCCAGGAGAGGAGATTGTGACGCAGCTTTTACGTTATTCTCTAAAATGAGTAAAGAGGGTTTGACTCCAGATTTAGTTACCTGGAATGCCATGTTTTCAGGATACATTCAAAGTCGTAGGTCAAATGAAGCATTATCATTATTGCAGGACATGTTGGATGCTGGAGTTAAGCCTAATGAAGTCACTCTGACTGGGCTTCTCCCTGTGTGTGTGGATTGATTGACTCTCTGTGTAGGGGGGAAGAAATTCATGGCTTAGTATATAGATTAGAGATATGATTGATAATGTCTTTGTTGCTAGTGCTCTCATTGATATGTACAGTAAATGTGGGAGTGTAGAAGACGCTTGGAACGTTTTCAGTTCTGCTCCTTTCAAGAATGTTGCATCATGGAATGCTATGATAGGATGTTATGGAAAGCATGGCAGAGTAGAACATGCAATAAAACTTTTTGAGATGATGCAGTATGAAGGATTGCTGCCAAATGATTAACTTCTCTTCTTTCTGCATGTAGTCATGGTGGTTTGGTTGAGAAAGGTTTGAAGATCTTTTGGTCCATGGAGGAGTCTTATGGCATTAGAGAAAGGAAAGAGTATTATGCTTGTGTTATTGATCTTTTGTGTCGTGTTGGGAGGCTTGAGGAGGCCTACAATATAATCAAAGATATGCCGGTAGAAGTCACTGATTCAATTATTGGGGCTTTCTTCAGTGGTTGTGTAAGGTCTATTCAAGGAGAGATCTTGCTGAAAAGATGGCTAAGGATATATTGCAGATGGATCTGAAGAAGCCTGAAGGTTTGGTAGCCCTTTCTAATGTTTATGCTGCTGAAGGAGAGTGGGCGAATGTTGAGAATGTGATGAAGGACAAGGGATTCAATAAGATGCCTGGTTCCAGCTGGTTGTAGGAGAATAATAGTATGATAGTGCAGAAACAGAACTAGGAATGTGAAGAAACATTTTCTTTCAAACCATTAGATAACGGTAAGAACAGATAATATATGTACCTTATAAATGAAAAAAAAATTTATAAGATGTGCATGCTTTGCTGTTTACAGTTCTGTTGAAAATGATTATTCTAGCTCTGACATCCTTTTCCAAAGAACCTACCTTTCGCGAATGAGGAACATGTTTTCCATGATATTATATACTTTTGCACTCAGGTAAGTGATCTGAGTTCTATGCACTGTCGGTTTACCCTTCACAAGTTGGAAATTTTGCTGATATGATAGTAGCTTTGACTGCATTGAAGGGAGTGCATATCTGCGAATTCTTCATCCATGCCCAAATAAACCAGAGAACTATTGCTTTAAAAACAAGTGGTATTGGTGCAGTCTTACTTGAATATCTTCCTTATATTGTGCTCCCTTTGCCGCCTTCACCTCGAAAATGGCCTTTTATTTTTGCAGATATGATAGTAGCTTTGACTGCATTGAAGGGAGTGCATATCTGCGAATTCTTCATCCATGCCCAAATAAACCAGAGAACTATTGTTTTAAAAAACAAGTGGTATTGGTGCAGTCTTACTTGAATATCTTCCTTATATTGTGCTCCCTTTGCCGCCTTCACCTCGAAAATGGCCTTTTATTTTTGTCACATTATTTTATGATATTACCTTATGAAGTCCATTCTTCGGGATTGAGGTTTAGTTAACTGATTGACTCTGTGAAATATACTACTCAATAATCTAGTACCGATTGTTGTCTAACAGCCTCTCTACTTCGTCCGAGGTAGTGGTATGGACTGCATACATTTTACCCTCCCCAGATCCCACTTTGTGGGAATACACTGGGTATGTTGTTGTTGAATCTAGTACTGATTGTTAGTTTTATTTGTTTTCTTTTTCTTTCTTTCTGTTCTTGGATGAGATATTGCAATCATATCCTTAGAACTAGCTGTACAGTGTAATGCAGAAGCTATGGGATAAAATAAGACAGAATCGAGCAGTGATTCAGTATGCAAAACTAATTTCTGCTGGAGCCAAATCAAACTTATGGGGGCTCTTAAAGATCAAATAGGGTTCTAAATACTTATGCTGCGAAGTCCACTCCACAATTTAACCTTTCGTTATTTTCTCTCAATCTTGTCGATCTGAATTATTTCGCATATTTCTCATTCTTGACTGGCTAGTCTTGTTACCCAGGAGGTTTGATTTGTTTTTCACTGATAAAAAAGCATATCAAACAACTTTGCATCTTCTTTCATGCCCAAATAAACCAGAGGGTTGTGATAATAGTAGATTCAGCTAAACTATATTATTTGCTCTAATTGATGGGAGGCTGAAGAGAATTTGGTTGAATTACTTTCTCTACGTTATGTATTCTACTTGCATCCAGTTGCTTAGTACAATTTAAATGGAAGTAAAACTCTTGTACTACTCCCCACGACGAGAATCTGAATTGGACTACTACTACTCTTTCGCTTCCTTCAAACAAGGGTATGATCTGTACATTCCCCTTTTACTCCCACTCATGCATGCCTTCCTCCTTTCACCCTGATCAATCATTTCTCTAGTTATTACAGTAGAACTGAGTTGATCTCTACAGAGTCTTATGACCTTTGGTATTGCTTATAGTAGTTTCTTAAGCTTATGCAACAAGAGCGAGCCTTGGAAATTTGCACTTTGCCTACTTCTAAAGCTTTCTAATGATGTGATTCTGCTGTTGTTTCTGTGTCACAAACTTGAGAGTAACTATAGTTGATATTTTGCCATACGGCATTCCACTATTCTTTTTAGAGATATACAGGCAGCAGGATAACTGAAAGATACTGACTGAAGCTAGACATAGTTGGAAGTGCAAAAGAAACAATAACACTTGAACTTTTCACAACCTGTGCTTGCAATAGGGATCTGCTGACATTACATATTTGTATGCATCATCTTCTGAATTAGGTTGTCAATATATCAAACTCTGTTTCTCTTTTGTTCCAAATAAGGGTTTCGGTAGGTGTGGGGTAGTATAGAGAGAGTAGAGAGTGTGATCCTATACTAAAAAATGTAGGAACATGAGGATAATTCTAACTTGAGTACTTACTAACTATGTTGCATGGACTCTTCAAAAATGTCATTGGGTGCGTGTTAGATTCTTCAGAAATAGTGCATTTTTGGAGGATCCTATCCTACACGGGTGCAGCAACAATTTTGAAGAGTCCAAGCAACTTAGCTTACCAATCACGTGTAGCAACTTCTTTAAAACCTTGGCTGACATCAATCATAGGTACCTGCCTGCCTACATGCCCATGATTATTCAGTGTTGTCTGCTCTTCCTTATAAATAACGTGAACATCCATCCTTCTGTATAACTGTCTTTTTGAGTCTTCTACTGGAAAACATTGATTCATGTCTCAATGTTTTTATTAGCAGGTGCTTCTGCTGATATTTTGTTAAACTCGGGGTTTTTCAATGGGCCGAGGTAGAGGAAAGGGTAAGAAATTGACAGTAATTGACCCTGATGATCCTGGGAGTGAGGAGGAAGAAAAAATCCCTGCACAGAAGAGGAGAGGAAGGCCACAAAAATCACTCAAAGATGACATCGATGAAGAAGCAGCTGAGATGATTGAAGAGGAAGATTCCGAGAATGAAAAACTGGGAATCCAAAACTTGGAGATAAAAGGTTCTGCAACGGAAAATGGGAAGAAGAGGAGGCGGAATACTCGGGTGAAAGAAAAGCATGGTTCAGTTAAAGAGGAAAATAGTAATGGAACCAGAGCAAGCACTGATGAATCTGCTAAGTCCAACAATGTTTTCCGTCATAGGCGGAAAAACAAGCCTCGCCGTGCTGCAGAAGCTGGGGTTGAGTGCAACTGACATTTTGGTTCAGCCTATGTGGATTTTGCTCCTTTTGTGATGGCTTGCTGATGAATCTTTTTACTCTGTAAATCTCGTACGTTAATTTCTGTCCTTCCTTTCTTTATGCTCATTTTGGTACTTGCATACATTCACTTTTTGGAAAGGTCCTGGAGCTGGCCATACCACTTATTATCTTCAATGCTAGTAATGTATCTTTGATCATTTTCTTGTCGACTTCTCCAAGCTAAAACTTATATGATGATTGCTTGTTCATGTGCAGAGCAAATTTCATTTCATATGCGATCTGTTGCTTTTGATTGTTCTTGTCCAGTGACCACTTCAATATTACATGTTGAATTTCTTTTTCTTTTCCACGTGTTCAATTTTTTATATTTTGGACTCTTTATTGAAATCACCAGAGACATTCTTAGAGCTTGAATATGAGACTTCCAATTAGGCTCAAAAGATCCGTTCTCACGGAGAATCCCTGATAACTAAAATAATACATCAATTGGTTTAATTACATCTCGTTGCCTCTGTTATCCGGAAAATAATTTGTCTTTTTGTTTGCTTGTTTGTTTGTTTATGAAGATTGTAATAGTATGAGTTAAACATAAACTTGTTAACCATTAAACTCTCATTTTTCTGCTTTTTAATACCAACTTCGTAAGGTCATCATAAAAACACTGCTCTTAACACGGGTTATACTCTCCTCAAATACCATAAAGAAATATTGTGCATCACATGTTTAAAAGTAGAAAATTTAAAAAATATATATATTTTAATACATTTTACTTTAAAATCACAAAATTTAAATTTTATTTACGTTTTTGTTTAGGGACATGAATGAAGACTATTAGTATTTCATTTATTTATTGATATTGGATATCTCAATGGTCATTACTTTTCTCTCGTTAACTAAATTCATTATATATTATTAGTAAAATAATTCTTTTATAAATTAACTAGTGAAATTAGCCATTAAAAAAATTCAAACTATTATGCAGTACTTCATAGGACGTATTTCTTGTTTGTTTTTTTCTTTTAGGTTATATTTCTTGATTTTATATATAGGAAAATCAATCTTTGTTAACTAAAGATATCTTTATTATTCTATTATGAAGTACTACAATTAATTAATAATGGCAAATTGCAAATGCATTGATGATGCAAAATCGCATCTTAAATTCTCAGAGTATATTTGTCTAACTCTCATCTTTAACTATTTCAAATAGAGTCGATATCTCAAATATTATCTCTCTAGATTTCATTTACATTACACCTCTCCTTCATCTTACTATTAGAAAGAATTTCTACTCACTTCTCCTTACTATGCCAAAACTAAATGATGCTTCTAGCCTGTAAGTTATTTACACCTTATCTATTTAAAGTTTTTAAATTGAAATTTCAACTTAAACATAAAAGGAGTGGGACAGAAAATCCGAGCTCTCCAAAACACAGATTAGTTTTGATAGAATTCAATTCATTATAGTAATGTGATAGTCACTTCTCAACATTAAGAAAGTTGTTTGACCATTTTGCATTTGCTCTTCGAGAAAATTGATCTCATTTACTATTTTGTGAACCCATCTGAACCAGCTTGATGACTTCTGTAAAATTTTGTCTCAACAGTCAGTCATTCTCCCTGCAAGATTATTTAGATCGACATTTCTTTTCAAAAGCATTATCAACCTTATTAGCTTGATTAAATGAGCATGAAGTTGGAATTGAAGAGAGTGATAAAAAAAACATCTTTTATGATTCAAGTAATAAGCTTGGTCATCTCCTCTGAAGATAAAAATATATAACTCATGAAAAAATAAAGATATGGTCTCATTCGACATGCTTCTTTTGCAGTAAATAATTTGTCAATCCGATCACAAACCTTTTAAAGATTCGAACATACATTTCCCTTCTTCTTTTAAGACCAAATTTCCTATCTAACACAAAGTCGAGGAAAGCAAATATAATCCTGGAGATGAAAAGAGAAAAATAAGTACACAAATAGAGATACATCACATTGAACATCAACTATAGATGAAACTTCAAACTGGTCATGGGCTTCTTCTCGGTCAGAGTTTCGTCGCCAATGATTGACTATCTCTTCTTCGCCGATTTCTTCTATGTTGTAAAGTCAATGAAGGGCTGGGCTATATGAAATTAAAAATTCAACATTCTTATATCCTCATATCATCCCATCAATAAAGATTAATACATAGTACTATCATGTACTTTTCAATTTTCACCAACCTTGGCATGTGTATATTAGCATGCATCCATTTGTTGTGAGAAAAACTCTTGATGCAACAAACTTTGTCTTTGTCAAAATACGAATGAAAAATAATTAGAAAATATTATAATTGCATAACATGTAGAATCTTCAAAGCTCAGTTGATTATGTATCTTAATTTTTATTTTGTTGATGAAAACTTAATTCTCCACTTTGTATTTTCTTCTCTCATTTCTCCTTTCTCTATCTCCATTTTTTATTTTTAAAAAATCATAACATTCATGTATTATGAATACTAATTGTAATTTAATCAAATGACACTAAATCGATATCTATACATTAATCAAGTATGATACAACACGAAAAAATTCATAAAAGAATGAAAAGGAGAACTATAACCGATTACACATAAATAAGAAGAGAAATGATCGTATTCTACCGATATTACAAACAAGATGCACCTTATAACATGAGTCGTGAAAAGACAAAAGTATCACACTTGCTCTAAGCTGACATTTCCGGAGAAAACTATGAATGAGAAAGTTGTGAAAGAGGCATCGCTAATTAGCAGAAAGTTAAATACATCCTACTTATAAATTTCTCATTAATATTGTTTATTATTTTTTCTAAAATGTCGATTATGCTAGATCGTGCATGAACGTGGTTTGGCATATTATTAAATGCACTTCAATGTATTTTTGAGCAGTTTCAAATTATCAATGTCAATGACATTTACTTCAACATCAACAACATATCCAGTGTATTCCTACCTAGTGGGGTCTGGGGAGGGTAGAGTGTACGCAGACCATACCACTACCTCAGGAGAAGTAGAGAGGCTGTTTCCGATAGACCCCCGGCTTAGGACCGATACCCATATACCAACCCAAATATAAGTGTATATAACTAGTATGGTACACAAGAAAAACTAACAGAATACCAAACACAAAAGATAAGTACATATATAAACTAGTACAGTAAGCAAAATAAACTAACACCGCTAGCCACGAACAAAAACCTCCAGCCCCCGAGGAGCGCACCCCTACTATTACCGATTCCCTCCCACCCATAACCATCTACCCTAATCCTCTTTCTCCACATCTTCCTATCAAGGGTTACGTCCTCCGTTAGCTGTAACTGCTCCATATCATGCCTAATCACCTCCCTCCAATATTTCTTTGGTCTACCTCTACCCCGCCTAAAACCATCCATAGCCAGTGTATCACACCTCCGTACAGGAGCATCTAAGCCCCTCCTCATTACGTGCCCGAACCAACATAACTTTACTTCTCGCATCTTGTCCTCCACCGAGGCAGCTCCCACGTTCTCTCGAATAATTCATTCCTTACACTATCTTTCTTGGTATGCCCACACATCCATCGTAATATTCTTATCTCTGCCACCTTCAACTTTTGGATGCTGGAGTTCTTAATTGGCCAACACTCCGCTCTATACACCATATCCGGTCGGACTACCACTCTATAGAACTTACCTTTAAGCTTCGGAGGCACCTTCTTATCACATAGAACTCCCGAAGCGAGGCTCCATTTCAATCATCCTGCCCCAATATGATGCGCGACGTCCTCGTCAATCTCACTATTTCCCTGAATCATAGACCCCAGATACTTGAAACTCTTCCTCTTTTGAATGGCCTGAGAATCCATCTTCACAACCACTCCAGCCTTCTACGACACATCACTGAACTTACACTCCAAGTACTCCGTCTTGGTTCTACTTAACCGAAATCCTTTAGACTCGAGCATCTGCCTCCACATTTCTAACTTATTATTAACTCTACCCCGAGTCTCGTCAATCAGAACCATATCATCTGTGAATAACATACACCAGGGCACCTCCCCTTGAATATGTCGCGTTAAAACATCCATCACCAAGGTAAATAAAAACCGGCGTCAATGTCATTTACTTAATTCTGAAAAAACTAAATGCAATTAAAAAATCATGTAGAAAATTATGTGAATAAGTTGTGATGTATGTGAGCTGATAATGGAATGAGGTTATTTGGTACTTATTGCTTTGTCTTAAAGATATTAACCACTCATATGTAGGCTTTAACTACATTTATTATGGGAGCCTCTCTTTATAAGTCATTTAGTTGATAGATTATGTATAAAAAAAATAAAAAAAATAGAAATGAAGGTCATAGAGAGATGCCACATTACCTTTTATATGCTCCTCTTTTTTTTATTTTTGGTTAAAAAATGGCATTGCATTAGAGTAAAAGAAAAGAAAACAAATGTTAACCCCATTTCGATCAGTCAGGGTTTAATACAAAAAAGCTTTGAGTTTCCACTTGGGAATGATCATTACAAGTTTTAACTGATCTAGCGAAATAAGTTCCTGTAATGTTTATCCATACCGTTTTGTGAGCACACATTGGTGAAATTTTAAAAAGTGTTCTTCCTAGCTGAATATAAGAATCTTCCTCCCACTTGACCAGTGCATCAACAACTCCATTCTGCTCCTATAGCAGTGGAACACCATCGGATTTCCTAGACTTCTTAGTTTTGACTTGCAATCATCAATGATATCATTATATAATAGATTACCTGATGACAACATGTGTAAAACTTCAAGAGAATCAATGTTAATTTCAATAGGAGTTAGATGAAATTCTTCAACTAACTCCAAACCTTCTCTGAGAGCTAGTAGCTCCATGTGATTATTAGTGGTCCAAGGATACCCTTTGAAGAAGCCCTTGACCCAACCACCAACACTATTTTTCACTACCCCCTTTCCCCCCCCCCCCCAATGCCTCATTTACCAGGGTTCTCAAGACAAAAATCATCAGTATTAAGTTTCTCTACAAAAAAACAGCATTTAGTGACACGCCATTTTCATTGCTATCATATGAAAATTCGTCGCTAAATAGAAATAGTGACGGAATAGCAACGGATTAGCTTTTGTCGCTATATTGCTCGTTGCTAGCCTCATAGCAATGAAAATTTGATTTTAGTCGCAAAATTTGTGACCCCTTAGCGATGAAATATTTCGGTTGTTAATGTTACCGATGCATTTATCCGTCGTTATTCCCAAAATTTATTTTCATTATGGCTAAATTTACAACTGAATATTTTATTGTTGATCCGTTGTAACATAATTTGATCAACTGAGTAGTCATCTTTAGTGATCAAATTTATCCATCGCTAAAGTTTTTCAGTAGCAACGACTAAAGTTAGTCACTAATTTTTTGTCGCTAATAGCAGCAGTCTTTAGCAACTAAATTAATCCGTCCCTAAAGTTTTTCAGTAGCAACGATAAATGTTAGTCACTAATTTTTTGTTGCTAATAATTTTGTAAGAAAATAATTGAAACACGTAAATTATAGAATGATTAAAATAAACAACATTCATATAGATAGCAAAATCCACAATAATTGTGTCCAACACCCAGAATTTCAAGTATTTTGTCAAACATAGACTAATGTCAAACCAACATCCATCAAAATTAGTATTTGTTACTACATAAATGTTTTGTACTTCCACACAAAATAGTCTATCAAAAATTAATACAACGATCAAGGACTACGAATACTATGAAGCTAGGAATCAACGTCGTCATCATCATCATTAGCAGGAGGAGGATCAAGCACCGTCCCTTCTTGTACCCTAATACCACCAACACACCCAATAACTACCGAAAGAAAATGAGTAGTAAGTGCCAGAATCAATTGCTTCACAAACTCCTCCATATTTGTTGTCGGTAAAGAAACCGAAGGTGGTACTGATGATGTGGAGGCATTGCAGGCACAAAGTTTTTTCCCAAAGTAATTGTCAGCTTCAGACCCAAGATCAAATAATCTTTTCTTCTTTGCTCCTCCCGCAGCTTCATAATATGTTTTCAATTGATCAATTTCAGATTCACACTGTAATTTTTCTGTACAATTCTTCATACTTTTCTTGTAATAAGTGAATTATTAAAATAAACTCAAGTTCATGTCAATACAAAAGAAAAATAAGAGATGAGTATCATATCATTAGATGTAAGTTATGGACTTATATGTAGAAGTCGGGAATGCTCACCAACAAAAGATTTTTCATCATGATTATGTGTATGGACATGTAAATGTAACTCACTTGGAATTGGATCTTGACTTATTTTAAGAGCCTATACAGAATTTCTAAGTATTTAGAATTAGACTAACGTACATAGCAGTAAACCAAAAGAGAATCATGACATAACCACCAAGTTTCTTTGCCCCATTCTAAGCAAGAAAATGTCACCAAACTTCTTGGCATAACAACAAAACAAAGAGAAAAAAGCAAGAGAAACTTGCAGGAAATATAGCAGCAAAACAAAGTGGAAAAAAAAAAAACTAGCATATCAGCAGCCAGCTTACAGGAAATATAGCAGCAGCTAGCTTGTAGGAAATATAGCAGTAGCTACTTGCAGGAAAAATAGCAACAACTGCTTGACATATACAGCAGCAACAGAAAGAGGAAAACTATCAACAGCAGCCAAAATTTCCAATAAAAAATATACAACAGCAGCAATAATTTCCAAGTACGTTGCAGCAGACCAGAGCATCAGATAGCACCAAAAGAAAGCAAAAAAACTAATCATCGGTACTCAGAATTAGTATACAATATGGCAGACTTGTGTTTCAGTATACAACTAACAGTACTTTTGAGCTATGGAATATTGACACTGTTTCTTGTAATGGTGATAATTGTTTAGTGTTCTAAATATTTTCTAAGTAGAAAAGTATCATTCAAACAAGCATATAAAGAGTATTGGAGCTGATATTTCAACTTTTTGGAGTATATCTGTATTGACAAACATGAAAATCCGAAGAGTTTAAATTCCCATTTTAGCAATCTTCCACAATCGAACAAGAATGAGATGCAAACATACCACTTAATATCTTTCGTGAAACATCATTACACCCCAAAACACAGAAAAGAAATCATATTTAAACCTCTTATGATTATGAACAATGGCACCAATTCAAAGACAATGACAAATATTTACATCAAATTAAGTAAAGCTCAAAGCTTTTGAGCAACACAACAATAATCAGAAACCAACTCTCAAACTCATAAAAATCATCCAAAATGGAACACATATTCAAACAAGGCCAGAGCAACATACCATAATTTTTCAATATGATTGTTCACTAATTAACAATTTTTAGGTACGTAGCAGCAGACCAAAGCAACACATGTAGCACCAAAATAAAGAGGAAAAAGTAGCATAGCAGTAGCCAAAAGGGCATAGCAACATCCCAAAAAAAATAGCGCCACGGCCAGCTGCTTGCTATGCACTTTAGAAACAACCATAGCTACTAAAATGGCAAAGAAATAGCTGAAAACTAATAAACTATTTCAAGGTACGTAGCAGCAGACCAGAGCATCACATATAGCACCAAAAGAAAGAGGAAAAACTAGTATATCAGCAACCAAAAGGGCATAGCAGCATCCCAAACAAAATAGCACCACGACCAGCTGTTTGCTATGCACTTTAGCATAACCATAGCTACTAAAATGGCGAAGAAACAGTTGAAAACTAATTAACTATTTCAAGGTACGTAGCAGTAAATTAGATCATTAAATATAACACCAAAAGAAAGAGGAAAAACTAGCATATCAACAGCCAAAAGGGCATAACAGTAGGCCAAACAAAATAGCACCATAACCAGCTGCTTGCTACGCACTTTAGACACAACCATAGCTACTAAAATGTCGAAGAAATAACTAAAAACTAATAAACTATTTCAAGGTACGTAGCAACAAACCAGATCATCACATATAGAACCAAAAGAAAGAGGAAAAACTAGCATATCAGCAGCCAAAAGGGTATAACAGCAGCCCAAACAAAATAGCACCACGGCCAGCTACTTGCTACGTACTATATAGACATAACCTTAGCTACTAAAATGGTAAAGACACGACAGAAAACTAATCAACAATTTTGAAGAAATATAGCAGCAGACCGAGCATGACAGACTAATTAAGTTGGCATGTAAACTAAGTTCTCTACCTCTAGCTAGTTACAATAACCATCACTAGCAACCTCAACCACTGGCTATCATAACCACACACTAATATCAACAAAATTAATCATCTCCACTATCACTATTAATCACCACCAAAAACCAACTAATCTCCATCACAGACTAACAATGTAAACCACACAATCAACACTCACCAATACTCATCATATTATTACAATCATCAATACTCGTCAACAATCACCAATGCTCATCAATGTTGAAAAACTGTTCATGAAATATATACTTACAAGTTTTTTTGGGTGCTCTCCAGCTGTGATAGAGCCACTTATGTGTGTCCCAGCAGCTACTTCCCGTCCACTATAATGATTCTTTGAATTCATCTCGGACTTCTTAACACAGTTATCACTTTGTCAAAGTTCCATCCACTTTTTCCACTCATGGTCATTTACAAATTCTGGTTGAACTGTATCTCTAAGCTTCTTTATATTGGAAATGAAATTCTTGTAGCCTAATGCGACCTTCTTCATCCATTATTGCTTCACCACAACTTCACTAACGAAAGCATCCCAATAGAAATTCTTCTGAAATATAGTTTAAAGTAATATAATTAAGTGTTAGCTACAAAAACAAACAATTTCTATCATTTATGATCTTAACAAACATACCTTGAATTCTCCAAAATAACCATCTTAGACACCTTTTGAGACACCTTTCCAGTTGATCCCATTAGGATCAACTTCACTTTTGAAAGACAATATAATAAAATTGAAGCATTTGGAAGACGATTCCAACCTGTACAACATCAAATCCGACACCAATAACACTACACAACATTTGTGTATAAAAACAGTAAACACAAAAACAGCAAACACATAAGTAGTAGGTACTAACCCTGAAGAAGTCAGAAAAATAAGGGTCTGGCCATTGCTACAACTGGAATCACCTGAAGCAAATACATTTCTCTAACTAGATGTTGCCTCAATTTCTGTGTTGCTTTGAGCATTCATATTCTGGAGAAAAATTAGTAAAATTAAAATACAACAAAGATAAAATAGCAGATTTTTATCAAGCACTTGTCACTGTCTATGTTTCTTACTAAAAACAAAATACAACAAAGTTAAAATAGCAGATTCCTCAGTTTCTTATTAAAAATAAAATACAACAAAGCTAAAATAGCAAATTTTTACTAAGCTCTAATCACTATCTATGTCTTCTTCAAACTCTTCCTCTTCATTATCCTCCTCAGTTTCCTCAGTTTTATATTTTTTTTTGTAGATCCATCTTAGATTTCATGATGCTCTTCAAATAAATCATCATTAAGAGGTTCATTCATTCCAAGTACACCCCTATTTGGATCATGCAATAGAATATCTTCATCTATAGAAACAGACTATCTATCTCGTGGACTTCAACTTCTTCAACTTAAAAAGAAACATTCAGTTCTGAAGTTGTCACCACTTCCTCAACTGGTAATTCAATAATATTTTTAAGTTAGACCTTTAATACATCTATCCAATCATCCATGTTCTTTTTCTTGCTTGGATAAGGTACATAACATACTTGAGTTGCTTGCATTGCAAGAATAAAAGGCTCATACTTTTTATACCGACGACGATGGTTAATATCAATCAATTTGTTCCGATTATGCTTCTTAACACCAACATCTATTGTTGGGTCAAACCATTCGCATTTGAATAACACAGTTTGTTTTAAAGGTGCTTCACAGTATTTGTAAGACCCCATAAAAATTTCTAGCTTAATTCAGTCCTTTAGGCTTGTTAAGGGGTCTCAGACTAAGAAAATTCTGGCTAAGTTTCCAGACTTAGTTTATTTAGCCTTCAAAAATTTGTGATCTCATTTCGCGACCTTAAAGTCCTTTAAAGGCCTATATTTTTGTTAATTCATGATCAAGGAGGTCAATAGGTGTCCCCGAACAAGTTTTGAATTTTTTAGACCTCGTCTAGACCTTGTTTGGAATCCCAAAATAGTGAGTCGATGTGATGTTGGCGTGTCGCATTGCCAATCGCGTCGACAGATAAAATTAACCTCAGCTCAAGCCAAATTCTAGTGAATCGACGTAATGTCGGCATTGTATCGGTTATCGCGTAGGTGCCCTCGACGCGCCACATCAGCTGTAGCATCGTTGGGCACGTTTTTCTGTCTTTTAAACCTGCATCCTTAAGGGTAATTAGGTCTTTTTTCCCTGACCTTCAGCCCTCATAACAAAAAATTTAGCCCTCTTTTGGCTAATGATAGTCATTCTTTCACAATTGCTCAAGAACAAGAAAACCCTAGGTGATTAATTTCAAATCAAGAACTCAAGATCTCTCCATTTACTCTCAAGAAATTTCCATCCAAGTTATGTAAAGTGTTCATCCAAGGACCCCTTTTATTCTTGGAGCTCAAGAAACAAATTTTTAAATCATGAATTATGATTTCCATGTTGTGGATTGTATTCCATCCATGTTAATGTTGATGTATGGTTTCCAAGTTGAAAACTTTATTGTATCCCATGATATTATTATAACATGTATGTTGGAATTGAATTCGCTTATGTTGATCTTTTGAATTATGAATGAAATATGATAGTCATGATGTTATACCATGTTGTCCATGTCCAAGTACAAGATTATGCCCTCTTGGTGTTTGACAAAATGCTTAAATGAATGAATTGTGCAATTGTGACTCAATTGTGATCTGAATGATGACCCCATACTATATTCATGTGTTTAGGTTGACTCCCATGCTAAGGCTATACCTTGTAATTGATTGATGGAATGCTCATGAGATTTGATTTGTGAACTTATGATATGTTAGAATGCATTCCTACTCATGTAAAAGATGATGATTATCAAATGCCTCATGAAATCCCTCAATGAGAATATTATGAATGGTTGATTATGATCGTGTGTTCAAGAAGTGTCATGTCCTATTTATATTCATGTTATTGAGTCCTGGGGGTATTTCATACCCGACAATTTAGTTGTGTTCCTAGACCCAGTGTCAGTTTTCAAGATACTCTCAGTCTAGCCATGATTAGTAGAATTCAGTCAGTCATATGACTCAGGAAAACTAAGTAAATTCAGTATTAATCCAGTCCCACTCAGTACTCAAAAATCACAGTAAACTCAATCAGTTAACAGAATTCAGTAGTACTCCATCAATCAATAAAAATTCAGTGAACTCAGTCTAGTACAGTCCAATATACTCAGTTCAGTGTCTATTCAGTTGGAAGTAGGATTTAGCACCGAGTGAACCCAAGAATGGGAACTCACCTGCTAGTAGAGGGTGTGATTCTTAGAAGTAATCCTTGCATTCTAAAACTACGTAGCCAGTATAGGTTGAGACATCAAACCTGCTAGATGAGGGTTGATGAGGTGGCTTAACCTGTCAGATGAGGGTTCCACCGCTCTCGTTAGAGTACCTAATAGATGAGGGTCACTCACAATTTGTCCTTACCAGTGGCGCAATATTGATACCCTCCCAATTAGGGCTACAGATTGGACCTCAACTCAGCTACATTATTCTATTTAGAGCATGTCGGTTAGATGACTACCTCCCACAGTCTCAGTCTCAGTCTTCAGTAAAAAACTCAGCTAGTTCTATAGATTTTAGGACTGTCAGATACAGTCACTCAGCTCAGTAGGAAACTCGGCTAGTTCTATCAGAATCAGGACTGTCAGACATAGTCACTTAGTAATCAGTATATCAGTTATTAGTAATCCATGTTATCAGTAAATCAGAATCCATAATCCATATGATTTTAGTTACAGTTATGTATTCATGCATGTATCCTCACATAGTCATGTTCATGTTATTTAGTCAGTTATAGTTCATGCATATGGACCCTTGCATTCAGCCTTACCTCACTTTGCGTACCAGTACATTCGCACGTACTGACGCATCTTGTCTTTTGCACTATGGTATTTTATACCATAGGTTCGAATGCTTAGGTTCCCAACCGTGCATAGATAGCTTCAAGTTCAGTCAGCAACAGTACACTAGACGTGAGTCCCCATCATTTGAGGATATTCTATTATTTCATTATTTCAGTACTGAGTCATTTCAGTAGCCGGAGTTAGTTGGGGACATGTCCCATCAACTTCTTATTCAGACAATTTAGAGGCTTTCAGACTAGATGTTCAGACTAGATATTTAGACTTCAGTATTTTTAGTATTTATATTCAGTATTGATATTGTTATACCTTGTTCAGACATTATTCAGTTTTGAACCTTATGGCAGATTTCTACCAGATTTTCGTATTTATCTTAGTTTTATTGTTATTACAGTATTACTATATACAGTGCTCACGGCAAGTACCAGTCATAGGTTAGCTAGTGGTCCTTCGGGATCGTTAGTACCATATAGTATCTGGGTACCAGACTCAGGGCGTTACAAGCTTGGTATCAGAGCCTAAGGTTCAACAGTATCCTAGGAAGTTTAAAAAGCCACATCTAGTAGAGTCTTGTGCATGGGTGTGTTGCGTGCCATATTTATGTACAGGAGGCTATGAGATGTTTTAGGAACAGTTTTCCTTCTTTCAGTATTCATGTCATACGAGTGAGCATGAGCTCAAATTTAACTCTCAGTCTAATCCATTTTTCCATTTCATTCACAGAGCATGCCTCCCAAAAAGACTAATGAAAGGAGGAACGAGAATCAATCAGCACTTCAGCCCATTCAGGAAGATCCTCTGGATGAACACGTCTCTCATGCAGAGTTCAGAGCTGCATTCACTACTCTTGATAATTCAGTTGCTGCTCAGAATGAACGCCCAGTTGGCATTCTAGCCAACCCAGTGGCTAATTCTGCTACATCCAGGATTCGGGACTTCACCCGAATGAACCCTCCTTTTTTTATTGGGTCTAAGACTGATAAGGACCCTCAAGAATTCCTTGATCAGGTGCAGGATATGGCTCACACATGGTTCAAGCAGTGGAAAGCAGAGAGGGCCGCAGATGCAGGGTCCGTTGAATGGGAGGAGTTTGTCACTGCCTTTTTAGACAGATTCTTTTACCTAGAGCTAAGAGAAGCTAAGGTGTTAGAGTTTATCAACCTCAGGCAGGGCAATATGACAGTGAAAGAGTATTCTCTTAGGTTTACTCAATTAGCTAGATACGTTCCTTTTGTAGTGGCACTTAGCAGAGCTAAGATAAGTAAGTTTGTTTTTGGAGTGAATGATAGTGTGGTCAAGGAATGCAGAACCACGATGCTGATTAGTGAGATGGACATAGCCAGGCTTATGGTCCATGATCAATAGATAGAGAAATAGAAGATTAAGGAGAGGGAAAAGCAGAATAAGAGAGCAAGGACAGGTAGTTTCAACTTTGCTCAGCCTAAGTCAAAGGGTGGTAAGTGTTCTCAGTTCCGCCCGAAGTCTTTGGTTCCAGCTTCTTCCTCAGACAGTGCTCCAGTTCCTAAGTTCAGGAATGGTGACAAAGACAGGGCACAAGGCTCTAAGTCTCAGGGTAGTGTCAGCAGTGCCCGAACCCATCCTCTTTGTCAAACTTGTGGCAAGCACCATCAAGGTTTTTGCAGAGCTGGCAGTGATGTTTGTTTTGAATGTGGCAAGCCAGGCCACAGAGTTAAAGATTGTCCTCAGTTAGGTTTTTAGGGTCATCATAACCATTCCCCAGCTTAGTTCGATCGCCCTAATCAGCAGGGTCCCACCTCCAGCGCTACCAGGGGGCAATGCCCAAACAGATTCTAAGCTCTTCAGTCCTGACAGGATCAGGAAAATTCTCCTGATATGGTCACTGGTACATTACAGATCTTTTATTTGCATATTTATGCTTTGCTAGATCCAATAGCTTCTTTGTCTTTCGCTACTCCTTATATAGCAGTTGATTTTGGAGTCAGTCCCGAAATTCTAGCAGAGCCCTTCTCAGTATCTACCCTAATGGGTAAATCTATTATAGTCCAGCGGGTATACAAGAACTATCCAGTTATGGTATCTCAAAAGTCACTTCAACAGACTTAGTCGAATTAGAGATGACTGATTTGATGTCATTCTTGGCATGGATTAGCTTCATTCCTAATATGCCACAGTCGACTGCAGAAATAAAATTGTCCAGTTTCAGTTTTCGAATAAACCCATCCTAGAGTGGAAGGGTAGTACTTCCGCATTAAGGGTCAGCTTGCTTCCTACCTAAGGGCAAGAAAAATAATATCTAAGGGATGTGTCTATCATCTTATTCGAGTTAAGGACTCTAGCTCTAAAATTCCCAGTCTTGAATCAGTTCCAGTAGTGAATGAATACTCAGATGTCTTTCCCAAAGATCTTCCAGGAATTCCTCCTGAAAAGGTAATAGACTTCGGTATTGACCTTCTTCCAGATACTCAACCTATATCTATTCCGCCATACAGAATGACACCAGCAAAACTCAAGGAGCTAAAAGAACAATTAAAGAATCTCCTAGATAAGGGATTCATCAGACCTAGTGTGTCCTCATGGGGTGCACCAGTTCTATTTGTGCATAAGAAAGATGATTCTCTCAGAATGTGCTTAGACTATCGTTAGCTCAATAAAACCATAGTTAAAAATAGGTATCCACTTCCCAGAATCGATGACCTGTTTGACCAACTTCAGGGAGCCAGTTACTTCTCTAAGATAGACCTCAGATCAAGCTATCATCAGCTTAGGGTTAGAGAATGTGACATCCCGAAAACAACTTTTAGAATTAGGTGTGATCATTTTGAATTCTTAGTCATGTTCTTTGGTCTTACCAATGCCCAAGCAACCTTCATGGATTTGATGAACTGTGTGTTCAAGCAGTACTTGGACATATTTATCATAGTCTTCATAGATGACATCCTTGTCTATTCCCGCAACAAGCATGATCATGCAGACCATCTCAGAATAGTATTGCAGACCCTCAGAAATCATTTGTTGTTCGCCAAATTCAGTAAGTATGAAATTTGGCTAAGTTCAATAGCATTCTTTGGTCATATAGTTTCCGGCGATGGCATCCTTGTCTATTCCCGCAACAAGCATGATCATGCAGACCATCTCAGAATAGTATTGCAGACCCTCAGGAATCATCTATTGTTCGCCAAATTCAGTAAGTACGAAATTTGTCTAAGTTCAATAGCATTCCTTGGTCATATAGTTTTCGGCGATGGCATTAGAGTTGATTCTCAAAAGACCGAAGCAGTGAGAAACTGGTCCAGACCTATTTCTCCGACTGATATCAGGAGTTTCTTGGGTTTGGATGGCTATTACAGACGGTTTTTTAAGGGGTTTTCTTCTATTGCATCCCCTATGTCCAGATTGACTCAGAAGAAATTCAAGTTTCAGTGGTCAGATTCATGCGAGAAGAGTTTTCAGGAGTTGAAGACTTGACTCACCCTAACCCCAGTTTTGAACCTTATGGTAGATTTCTGCCAGATTTCTACATTTATCTCAGTTTTATTGTTATTACAGTATTACTATATACAGTGCTCACGACAGGTGCCAATCATGGGTTAGCTAGTGATCCTTCAGGATCGTTAGCACCGTGTAGCGTCCGAGGTACCAAACTTGGGACGTTACAGTATTCCACTTGTATGATCTCTTTTATCCGCCCATAATAATCCCCAAATTTTGGATCCGTGATACAAACACCACTATTCATTATTGATCTCACGCTACCATGACATTTTGTGTGAAATTTATATCCATTAACAATAAACTGAATTGGATGTATCTCATATTAATGGTCCACGAGCAAGACTACGCAAGTATTCATTTCAATGGGATTGCACCGAGCCTATTTAAAAAAAATCAAAGATCTAGTTAAACATGAGAATCCAATTTAAGTACATGCATCATTATATGAAAGTTAATATTTATTTAAATCTTACATATTCCTTGAACCATATAACAAAATTTTCTTCAAGGCTCTCGTCTATTTCACTTTGAGAAAGATTCAACAATTCTTCTTCCAAACGTTATAGGTACATACTTCATTACAACAACATAATTTAAATAAGAGAAGTCGCGATATAATAATAGATATTATTATTATTAAGAGAATTTGGTTACCTCACAAATGGCTCAACCTCCACATAATTTAGTAAAATATAAGTTTAGGCTGCCTTGATTTCATCTAAGGTTAAATCTCTTTTCTTTGCTTCTCCCCAAAGTTGACATGGATGGGAGAATATTGAAAGATTTCCTTTAAGATCTTCCACAACACCACCATCGTCATTACGATCCACATTATGATTTTGTGACATGACATGAGGTTCAAAATAATGAGAAAATAATTGTGTTGACCCCATCATCAAGTACGTTTCACAAATGGAACCCTCAACACTAGCTTTATTCCCAATTACCTTTTTAAGAGTTTCCAAATACCTATATACAGAAAAAGATGCATCATTATGTTTTGGAAGGTTATGTACTAATTAACCATCATAAGTTTGACATAGAGTTTTACATTTACCTTTCAAAAGGATACATCCATCGATATTGCACAGGTCCAACAATCCTTGCTTCATATGGAAGGTGCACAGAAGATGTTCCATTGAGTCAAAAAACCCAGGAGGAAATATACGTTCCAAATTGCACAAAATTTATGGAATATCTCTCTCTAATCACACTATTTCATCCACTCGTAGAGTGGTTGAAGTAAGATCCTTAAAAAATAAGCTCAATTCTGTAAGTGTTTGTCACACATTACTAGGAAGTAGTTCATAAAAAGCAATAGGCATTAGTCGTTGCATGAACACATGACAATTGTGACTCTTCATACCAAATAACCTTTTCGCATTTATGTCTAGGAACCTACCCAAATTTGAAACATACCCATCCGGAAACTTTAAGCCTTTCGCCCAATTAAACAAGATGGCTCTTGCTTCCTTGTCTAATGTATAGACAGCTTTTCGATATTGTCCATTACTATTCTTTCCTAATTGAGGTCGATCACAATACTTTGTCGTATCTAGATGTGACTGTGGATTGTCTTTGGTTTTGTCATCAAAATTAAGAACAGTGTTAAATACATTATCAAAGAAGTTTTTCTCAATATGCATCACATCAAGATTATGTCGAATTATTCACATCAAGATTATGTCGAATTATGTTAGAACTCCAGTATGGCAAATCCCAAAAGATGCTTCGTTTTTTCCACCCACATGTCTTACATATTATTTTATTAACTTGTTCTGCATCTAACTCTTTTACATTTCTTATCCCTAAATTACAAATCTGGTCCAAAATTTCCTCTCTTGTTTTATATGTTGGGGAAGGGTCTTTTGACAGTCTGGCCTTTAAGAAAGTTCTTTTGATCTCTCCTAAATGGGTGATGCTGGTCAAGGAATATTTTGTGGAAATCAAACCAGGATTGTTTTCTTCCATGTTACAATCTAAAGGATTGTGTTTCCTTCATACAGTAAGGACATGCTAATTTACCCGCAGTACTCCATCCCGATAACATAGAATATGCAGGAAAGCCACTAATTGTCCACATAAAGCTGCCCTTAATTGAAAGTTTTTTCTTTTTGAGATGTCAAATGCTTCCACACCTGTCTCCCACAACAAGGTCAATTCCATTATTAGGGGTTGCAGATAAACATCAATTTTATGTTTGGGATTGCTGGGACCTAGAACAATGATAGTTAAGAACATATAAGCCTCTTTCATTCACATTCCTGGAGGTAAATTGTATGGAGTGACAATCACTGGCCACGAAGAATATTTTCTTCCAAACTGACTGAATGGTTGAAAACCATCCGTACATAACCCCAACCTGACATTTCTTGGTTCAGCAGCAAAAAAAAGATGAGTTATTGAAGTGCTTCCAAGCCTCAGAATCTGATGGATGACGGATTACACCATCCTCTTTTTTATGCTCATGATGCCATCTCATGTTAGCAACTGTAGCATGGGATGCATATAATCTTTGTAATCTCGAAATCAAAGGAAAATAATACATTTTCTTGTAAGGGACCAATTTCCTCTTACGAGAGCCAACACAATGCTTATACCTTGGATTGCTACAAAATTTACAAGATGTAAGGTGTTCATCATCATCAGCCCAATACAACATACATCCTGGTTCACAACAATCAATCTTTTCAACTGGCAAACCCAAGCTACGCAGTAGCTTCTTCGTCTGATAATAGCTATCAAGCACTATGTTATCTTCAGGTGAAGCCTCTTTAAGCAATTGTATCATTTGGTTATAGCCTCTCTGCGACATATTATTCTTTATTTTAATATTTAATATTCGAGAGACAACTACAAGTTGAGAGAGGGATGAACCGGGATATAATTCTGCATCAACAACATCTAGCAAATCATAAAATTTTTTGGACACGGGATTAGGATTTTTTTCATTGAATGTTGAAATGGATGAGATGACTCAGGTTCACTATTCTATAAGATTGCCAACTTGAACCCTGAGAAAAATTAGGACCAGCTGCATCCAAAATCATTTGTCGGTATGGATTCTCTCCGAATAAAGGTTGACCACTACCATGCAAGTCATTACCATAAGAAGTCTCACTTATACCGTCTTTTTCCCCTTGATGCTTCCAAATAGTTCTCAACAAATCCAGATTGATAAAGGTGACATTTAACAGTTTTGGCATCCATGAATTTATAGTTCTGACATTTTGCACATGGACATCTAACTTTGTCACCACTTATGCGATTTTGTTGAGAACATCCGAATTAAATAACTCCATCCACCCCGGTTACAAATCTAGAATATAAAGCCCCTCGACCATCTAGCCTCTCAAACATCCCACCACGCTCTAGATTATTCATGTTCCTATTAAGGTTGAAATAAGAAAATAGGATAAACAGTGCTAATTAACCAGCTTAATAAGAAACACGACAATTAGTCTTAATAATTAACCTTTTTTGGAAACCATATTAACAAATACGATAATCTATGATCAAAATCTATATGAAGAACTAGTTAGCAAAGAAAGCATAATTAAGTAGATCAATTGACAGTTAAATAGTCTCACCAAATTATTCAAACTTATGCTCTCAAAGTAGAAAACAAAACTAGTTTACCATAAAATAAGATAAAAGTGATACATACTTCTATTTTAACAACAAATTTATCGTTACATGCTTAATAACAAAAATAAGTTACAAACATAATCGAGAAGCCAACAAGTATAGCAAGAAAAATGAAAAAGCAGAAAGAAAGTTTAAAAACACACCTGAATGAATACAATACTCCACTTATTTTGCCACCAATATACAACTGCACTACACCAATTCCAGTAAAAAGGCACCTGAAAGAAAAGTGTATCAAATAAATATTTCAATATATGTCACTTACACTACTAGATCTCTATAACCAAAAAAAAAGATCCAATCTTTTTAAGAGCAATCCATCAACAGATGTAAAGGTACCCCTCAGTCACCCACCAGATAAAGAAATCCATCAAAGGGCAAAACGAAAATTAAAAAATAAGGCACACAACAGATACTTGTTTTTTTAGTAGTGACTTGATAAGGCCACTGGCACACAAACTAGACCTACAAAAGCAAAAATAAAGGTAGGGATTGACTTAACCAAACCCCGAGGCAATGAATCTTACAGGAAATCAGAAACTGAGAAGGCAACATGACAGTGATCAACTAAGTCGTGGAATATAAAACTATACCAGCAACAACAGTATTAGTGAACATAGGCAACACGAGAAAATTTCAAAAAGAACCCCCTTACCACAAAAGACAAAATCCAACATGGAGACATGGATATAACAAAATAATGTCAACAAGAAAGTCAAAAGAATCCCAACAATTCAATTGTGAACCACTTTAAGAAAACCAAAGAAAGTCGCGGAGTGACAAGGCAGAATCCTAGCCTACTGACAGCTCTAACATATGTTATCGACAACATACACTCTTCTGGAAAGATTTTAAAAGAAAACAAACTACATCTCATCTAGTTGAACCCTAACAGTCAACTATCCTTGCCCCAAATAAATCTTAGCCCCAAATGCTTCCATGAACCCTAAACTCAACCGGTTGCATGCATCCAAAACCATGTAAACTAAAGTAAAATCACAAGATTCACCCATTTTAAAGTAAAATCACAGAAAAACATCCAAAACAAAACTGTTTCTCGAAGAAATTGATAAGTTAACACTAATTCAAGCTTCAATTCGAATAAAGAGTGAACAATAATTTAAAATCGGCTAAAAAATTTAAAAAAACACAAATTTCAATTCGGATAGAGAGTGTACAATGGAAGCAAATACCTTCAAATGTTTCAAATCGGCAAACCAGTGTAAGCTTGACCTTCAATACATACAGAAATGCCTTCAATTCGTGTAAAAACTCATTCAAATCCCCCAAACAGACCTTGAAATCATGAATGGTTCTGAAGAGAGAAAGAGTAGAAAGAGAGTAGGGGGCTGAAATGAATAAAAACCCTAGAATCCCCCCCCCTTTCTATACTTTAATATTAATTAAAAAAGTAAAATTAATACTTTACGACGGAATAGTTAGTCACTAAATAAAATATTATTTTTTTAAAATGAAGTGTATCGATAAATATTTGTTGCTAAATCCGTTGCTACAAAATAATTAACATAACGACCAATATTTCGTTGCTAATCTATCACTAAATTTAGGAGCCAATTTGTTCCGCTATTATTTTGTGACGGAATTACAATTCCGTCACTGATTCGTTGCTAATAGCATACATAAAAATTGAATTGCTATGTATGCGACCAAATAGAAAGTTTTGTTGCTAATCCGTTGCTATATAGTGACGGAAAGTGGTCTGTCGGTAAATTTCATCGCTAAACATAGTTTTTTTGTAGTGTTTGAAGGGGTTCCCTAGGAGACGATTCCACTTAATGTTAATCTCCCTATAGGTAGAGATGGGCCTACTTGTTGAGGCTAAATAGAGATACTCCACCACTTCTGCATATATCTGGTGAAAAGAAGGTTTATCTCTTTTCTTGTCAAACACATTCCTATTTATATTTTTCCAAATACCACAAAGGATGAAAGCTAGAATAGTGTGCCAATTGAGAATTTGATCATAATTGGAATTATTGAGCTTGGACTAAGGGTTTGACCAGTTGATAGGGTGAAGTTTGCCCAGATCAATATCATGAGTGTTACCCCCTTTTGGAAAAAGGTAGCCCAAAAATCTTTGATGATGGGGCATTTGAAAAAGATATAAGGGATATCTTCAGAATGTTAATTACATAAGTTGTAGTCAGGGCTGATTAAAATGCCCCTCTTGGAGAGAAGAGAGGAGGTAGGGAGTCTATTATGTTGATCTAGCCAAAGGAAAGTTTTGACTTTAGGGGGACATTTTACTTTCCAAATCCAAAAATGGGGACTAGGATGGAGATAAGTGTTAGGGTGGCTCTCCCTGGACAAGATGGAGTAAATGCTTTGATAGGAGAAGAGCCTATTTCCATTCAATCTCCATATCAAATGATCATTGGAGATTCTAGGGTTAAACTTAAAGGAACATTTGATATTCAGGCTCAGCTCTGGGGGAAGTTGTAGAGAGAGGATATAAAACTTTCAGTTAACCCCATCCCAGACATCAACAAAAGTAAGATTTACCTGAAAGGCAGTAATTAAACCTTGAATCATTTTCCTTATGGTTTCCCAATGGGGGATCCATCTATCCAAATAGAAGTTGATTCTGGACTACCCATTGGGCACCCAGTTTATAGTGTTCCCCTCCCAAAAGAATGTTCTTCCAGATTCTGGAAGTGATAGAGGTATTGGAGTAAGACTTATAATGGTATTTATCTGTAAGAATACTGGCCCAGAGACTATTATGGTTATGGAAGTATCTCCAGGCAAGGTTGGCCAGCATTTTGGAATTTCTGAGGTTTGATTTTTGTATCCCTAATCCACCTTTCTTCTTAGGTTGGCTAAGAATGTCCTAGCTGACAAGATGTATCTTTCTTTTCTCCAGGGTAAAGCCCTATAAAAAATTTCTCTGGGTTCTATCAATAGTGGTAAGGATTCTGTTGGGGAGAGAGATAAATTCCATAGCATGAGTAGGGATACTATTAAGGGAAGATTTTGCCAGGGTAATTCTCCCAGCCATAGAGGGAAAGTTTGTTTTCTATCCTACTAATTTTAAGTTCAGGTTATCAATAATGAACTGATAGTCACTATTGCAAGGTCTCTTGTGTAGGATAGGGAAACCCAAGTATTCACCAAAAGAATTAAAAGCCTGGATAGAGAGGGCATCTGAGCGAAGGGCTTTATTTTCAGGGGAACAGTTCCTGGAGAAGATCATCTGAGCAAAGGGCTTTATTTTCAGGGGAACAGTTCCTGGAGAAGATCATTTTGGATTTAGCTTGGTTAACCCTTTGACCAGAGTGAAGGCTGAAGTTATGAAGGATATTTCTAATAGTTACACAGTTACTCTCAGTGGCCTTAGAAAAATGGGTTTGGTCATTAGCAAAAAAAAAAGATGAGATAAGTGGGTACCCCTTTGACTGATGGAAATGGGTTGCCAGTTTAAGATATTTACCTCATGTTCAATTCTCCTAAAAAGGAGCTCCATACATATAATAAAGAGGTAAGGAGAGATGGTATCTCCCTGTTTGATACCTCTAGTGGGCTGAAAAAACTCAATTCTTTCCCCATTCACTAGAATGGAAATAGATGAGAAGGAGATGCAAGACATGATGATGGAGGTCAGTCTAGGGGGGATCTTAAAGAAGTGAAGGATTTGCCTAATGAAAGACCATTTCAACCTATCAAAGGTCTTTTCCAGGTTAATTTTGAGGATCATATTACCCTATTTACCCTTCATTTTATGAAAATAGGAAACGATATTTTGGACAATGATGGCATTGTCTGAGGTCCTTCTATTAGGGAGGAAATTAGCTTGGCTTGGTCCAATGATTTCAGACAAGAAAGTTCTAAGACTTCTAGCTATAATCTTGGTAACAAACTTATATTGAGTATTACAAAGACCAATGGATTTGAAGTTCCTCAGGTTGAAGGCATTGGAGCATTTAAAAATGAGGAAGAGATAGGTATTATTAACTTTAGGATCCATGGAGCCTTTGTTAAAAGTATCAATACAGAATTGAGTCACAATCTGTCCCATGATGTTCTAATATCTTTGATACATAAAATGGTGTAGGCCATCAAGTCTGGGGCCTTGTTGGGATTGAAAGAAAAGGGTTTTTTTTATCTCATCTTAGGAAGAAATACTGTCCAAGTGGTGATGATCTTCATAACCGATATAACCCTTGGAGGAGGGATTTGATTGGAATTTCCAGGAGTAGGAATAGCCAGTGCTAAAAAGATTTTCATAGAAGGAAATGATATGAGCCTTAATAGCCTCAGGGGAGTGGATCCCGTTACCATTCTCTTCTTTGAGACCATTGATCTTAATTCTCTTCCTTTCATTGGTACTTGTATGGAAGAATATTGTGTTAGCATCCCCCTTATACAACCAATTAATTCTATATTAAAGTCTTCGTAGCTCCTTCTCCTGTTTACGAGTTTTTCTAAAGTCTCTAGTCAGACTTCTCTCAAGATCTTGAAGGAAGTAACTAGAGGTATAGTTAGGGGATTTTTGGATCCCTGCCAGTCTGGCAAGGTTCCTTTTCTTTTGGTGGAAAATGTTTCCAAAAATGGTCTTGTTCCATTTTTTTGCTTGAGTTTCAAAATGGGAGATGGCTTCAGTGAGAGGTATATTGGATCCAAAGGAGTTCCTGACAATGTTTATGAAATTTAGGTGGAAGCACCACATAGATTCCACTCTGAAAGGCTTATTCAGGGAGGGGGGTTGTTATGGATATTCACTAAGAGAGGACAGTGATCAGAGTGGTTTCTGGGGAGATGGGAGACTAAAGTCTCTGGGAAGAGGTAAAGCCATGCTTCATTGGCCAAACATCTATCCAGCCTTTCCAAGATAAGGTTGTTTCTATTTCTATATCTCTTGTTAGGCCAGGTAAATTTACTACCTTTAAACCCTACGTCAATAAGGCTGCAATTATTAATACAATTCCATAAAGTACTAACCCTATTATTATTATTAATACAGTTTCCCCCATACTTTTTAGAGGCTCTGAGGACCTCATTAAAATCACCCCTACTAGCCAAGGCACATTGAGAGTATCTTTAATGGAGTTAGCAAATTCAGTCAGATTAACCCAAAGAGTCTGTCTAATCTCAAAGCTAGAACTAATATAGATAGCACTAAAAAACTGGGAGGAAGGAAGGTTGTTTACCATGACAGCTATATAAATTACTTAAGGGAAGACAATAATGTCTTGGATACCAAGAGAAGAGTTTTTCTACATAATAATTGTTCCACCAGAGTTCCCAGAAACAGGGAATTAGATTTGGCTGTTATAACGCAGAGTGTCAAAAAGAGTCTTATGATCACCCATTCTAGTTTCAAGAAGGGCCAGGAGATAGGGCTTGCAGATGTTAACCATAGATTGACAATGCCTTCTAAATTCGGCATTGTTAGCTCATCTAACATTCCATATAATTGTATTCATTGTGGGAGGGGGGTTCAGTTGGCAAGGATCCTCCACTAGCCCTTGCCCATGTCCTGAGGGTTGGGGATGCTGACATTGGCTCCTTCCTCTTTCTGGAGACAAGGCTCATCTTGGTGTAGTAGAAGATCCTTATTCCTGGAGTTTGAGTTCTAGATCGAATTTGGTGAGGTCCTGGTATAAGAGAACTATAAGGAGTTCACTTATAAGATCCTCGAATAGATGATTGAAGGTTTTTCCTAGATTGATGACCTCTGCCTGAGGTGCCTTAAGGAATCCAGCATCCTTTCCATAGCTCAATTGTTTTCCCTCAAGATTTCCATTATCTTTGTTCTCTCTTTCATTTCCACACAGAGGAATGAGGGACTGATTTTGTAAAGATATCTAGGTTAATGGTTGGGGGAGGTCCCCAAAGCTTTTCACAAAAACTGGACCCTTCTGTAGGAGATTCAGCATTTTAAGAGGAAAGAAAGGAAGGGTTTGATACATATTGTCCAGTTCTACAAAAATTATTTTTGGGGTCAAGTTGTTCATTAAGTGTTGGCTGAAGATGTCCATCATTGTGGTCATCCAAATGTTTTGATCATAGTTGGCTAGTTTCTGATTCAGGCCTTCCCGAACTAGTTGGGCCAAGTACTGAGGGTCTTGGATTTGAAAGATGAAGGTCCTTCCCTCAAATTGAAGTTTGAGTTGTATGACTAGTTGAGAGAGGCAAATCTCCAACAAGGAGGTTGGAAGATGGTTTGGCTCTAGTGATTTTGTTGTGAATATTACTGGAGGTGATTTTGGTGAGGCCATTGTGGAGGTCAGGAATACCCTTTCCAGTGACAGTAGTAATAGAAGAGGTAGAAGTGTTAGAGATGGGAAGAGATAAAGAGGTATCAGTTGAAGAGTTGTCCATATAGCTTCCATTATTACTGGACCATGCTGCAGTAAATGAAGTGCCATTGGAAAAGACAATCTTAGTGGTATGATTGATGTGGGTCGACAATTTGCCTGGGGGAGGTCTTGTCATTTGGATAACAGAGGGAGAGAAAGAATGGGGAATTTGTAGACTACTTTCTATCTCAGCGGCTGACAGAGTATCTCTTAAGTCAACAGGACTCGGGTTGGGATGAGTTGGGCCCAATAAGATAATTAGGACTTATCTACTTGGGCCTTGAGTTATGGGCCTTTTCCTATTTCTGTTGGGGGGGGTTCCAATAGTCAGTAGGCTCTTTGTCATTTAGCCCAATACCTTGACTTGGTACATTAGGGTTGGAAACCTTCGTTGCTAGACCCTCTTTCCCCTTAGCGGTGCTAGTGGAGGTATCATCAATGGATCTGATGGGGGAATTAACAACCTGGGGTTCGAGGAACTTACCTGACCCATCATCGAACGATTTAACCTTGATGTTTTGAGCCAAGATTGATGAATGAGGTAGGGGTAGATTTGTCTTCTCTCTTCTCCACCGATTGAAATTGATCGTCTACCAGGTTCCTTCGATTGGTTTGTTTTGATCTGAGGGGATCGTGTTAGTCACATCTTTCTTTGTCAAATTCGTTGAGCAAAGACTTGAGGTCCTTCCACAGATTGTGCAAAGGAAGCCTCCACCCTCATAAAGGATTGTTTGTTTATACCGACCAATGATGACTTCAGATTTTTGGGTGGTTTCCATGGGGACCTGTATGCAGATTCTAGCATACCTTCCCATGAGAGTTGTTGAGGTACATGCATCAATTTTGAGGATTTTCCCTACCTTTATACCTACTTTCTCTAGAATAGAACCATCATAATATTTCATTGGCAATTGAGGCAGTCGGATCCAGATAGTAGTGGATTCGTTAGTCAATTTCTTTGGAATGAAATTTGGTTCCCAGATCCTGACTAATAAATACGAACCCGCTACAAATTAGAGACCCTCTTGCAATACTCTTCTTTAGGATTCTTTGTCAGAGAGCTTCACCGTGTAGTAGTCTAACCCAAGGTTTATTAGGGGGAAGTTCTCCTTCAATTTCCATAAATCTGACAATTTCTTTTTAAGATAAGAGTGGTTTAGTTTCTCCCCCATAAATTTGATAATGACAAAGAGTTTCCAAGGAGCGTAGAGTTTTGATTTCTCCTCGATATATATCTGAATTGCATTACCCTCTGATTCGAGTGTCGATGGAGTTTGGGACAGAAAGAGGTCCTCTTTCGGCGAGCTTTGCTCCGGTAAGAGTAGTTGTTCTTCTACAATTTCACTGTAAAAGAGCTTTGTGGAGTATCTATGGTCATATGGCCTTCTTGAATGTCGGGTGTTGCCGGTAGGGTCGATTTTGGAATTTGAGTGATGGTCGTACTCTGGATATGCGTAGTTTAGAAAGGCGATAAATTTTAGAGAGGAGTTGGTCTTTTTGAATAAATATAAACAGCTTTTTATCTCACTTTTTTTATAGATTCCTCTTTTATTATTATATAATATATATAAATTACAAAGTCTAGTGTTATTTTTTGTGATGCAAATTTTTTATATTATTTGTATTAAGTATGTATGTACGCAATTATGTATATAGATGCATGTTCTAATTCTCTTTTATTCTCTAATGTCTATATAGATAAATGAGATTTGGTTGTCAATAATAAATTATTTTTCAAATTATAATTCAAAATTCATTAACAATAATTATTTAATTTGTTATAAATAGAAAAAATTACAGAAAGTGGCATATTTAAGACTATAATTACAATAAATAGCAATACCTTCGCAAAATTACAGTTTATAGCAAGAGTAGCATTATTTTGCCCATTAACTAGACAAGCGCCTGTTTTTACTCCACTACTTTACCTTTTTCTATTTCACTGCACTATTTCACTTCCCCCAATATAGTTGTATCTTCTTCCCTTTTTTTCATCTTATTTTTTTAATCATTTAATTTTTTTATTTTAATTTTTATTTTTTTCTTTCCACTTTATTTTCTCTCTTCTTTTTTTTCCTTTTTCGTTTTTTCTTTATTTTTTTTTCATTTTTTTTCTTTCTCATATTTGAAGATAATTATCTTCATGATCTTCAAAATTTTGAAATAAAACATCATTACTGTTTTTCTCTCTCTTTCACTCTGTTATATCTCTAACTTTTTTTTTCTTGTTAGTTTTTTTCATCTTAATTTTTTATTATTTTTTATTTCTTTTTCATTTTTTTGTTTCCACTTTATTTTGCTCTCACTATTTCTCTTTTTTCTTTTTCCTTTTTTGGTTTTTTTCTTTATTCTTTTTCTTTTTCATTTTCTTTTTTTTTTTGTCCTTTCTCGTATCTTTTTTTCTTTTCCTATTTTCATTTTCTTCTTTTTTTATTTATTTTTTTGTGTTAAGTTGATTTCTATTTCTATTCAGTTGAACAGAAAAGTTGGCATAGAAGAGGTGAGATCGAAACATTGTGATGAGCCAGAAAATATTGGCGAAATCATGAAACGGAAAAAATTGAGAAAACCTTCATCTCCAAAATCCTAAAAAGTGCAAAAATATGCGAAGAACAGGAAGTCAAGCAAAAAGGAAGAATATGCATTTTTTCAGTTGTGCATATGTATTTTTTCAGTTATGCATATATATATTTATGAATAATATATATGTATTTTACCAGATTGTATATGTATTTATGACTAATGCATATATATTTTTCCTGTTATGCATATGTATTTTTGAATAATACATATGTATTTTCTAGTTATTCGTACGTTTTTATGGGGCTGCATGCTATATTTATTGATTTGGAAATATATTTTTAGTTCTGCTTAGGTTTTTATAGATGCATTTGTATTTATGAATAATACATATGTACTTTTTTAGTGTGCATATGTATTTATGACTAATGCATATGTATTTTTTCCAGAAATGCATATGTATTTTTTTCAGTTATACATATCTATTTGTGAATAACGCATATGTATTTATGATTAATGCATATGTATTTATGGATGATGCATATTTTTCGTCATAATAATATTTTTGATGTGTACATCATGAAGAAGAAATGTGTAGCTCAAGCGGAATTAGGCAAATGTATTAAGTCACTTTTTGTTATAGAGATTTTGTATCCTATATGTTTATATATACATATGAGTCATATATGTATTTCTGTAAATACATATGCAGATATATATGTATATTTTGTACTGTAAATACATACGCAAATCTGTATGTCTATGTATTTTGTATATTTTTTGAATATGTATATATGATATAGATATGTGTCTTTTAAAAATAAAAGTAAGAGATAGAAGATTAAGAAAATAAAAAAAAAGAAAAATAGAAAAAGAAAAAAACAAAAAACAAAAATCCAAAGAAAAAGAAAAAGAAGTGAAAAACAAAAAAAAAAAGAAGGAAGAGAAATAAAAGATAGAAATATAAGTGTAAAAATAAAAGCAAAAAGCAAAAATAGAAAAATAGAAGGAAAAAAAAAGAAGGAAACGAAAATAGGAAAAGAAAAAGAAAAATATGAGAAAGGAAAAAAAAATAAGAAACCGAAAAAGAAAAAAATGAAAAAGGATAAAAAAAGAAGAAAAATAGAAGAGTGAAAATAAATTGGAAAGAAAAAAAGGAAAAGAAAAATAAATCAAAATAAAAAAATAAAACGATAAAAAAAGAAATGAAAATAGGAAAAAAAATAAAAATATGAGAAAGGAAAAAAATAAGAAAACAAAAAAGGAAAAAGAAAAAAAATGAAAAGGGATTAAAAAGGGAGAAATAAAAGAGTTATATAAGGAAAAGAAATCTTTATAACTAAAAGTAGCATGAATTAAGGGACGGTTACTTTCCTTATTTAACTCTAACTAATGGGAGTTAAAATAGAAACTACTATTCAATTTGTATATGTATTTATATAACAACATTTTACTTAAATACAAAAGAAAAAAACAAAAATAGAAAAAGAAAAAAAAAATATGAGAAAGGAAAAAAATTAGAAAACGGACGAAAAAAAAAAAAAAAAAAAAGGATAGAAAAGAAGAGAAATAGAAGAATCATTTAAGAATCTTTATAATTAAAATTAGCATGAATTAAAGGACGGTTACTTTCTTTATTTAACTCTTGCTGATGAGTGTTAAAATAAGAACTACTATTCAATTTGTATATGTATTTATATAGTAATATTTTACTTAAATACAACATACAGTTTGCTATTTTTCGTAATTATGAAACAGTTGTTATAAAAGTTACAATTATAGCTGTTAAGTTGCTACTTTTGAAATTTCTCCTAAATATACCTTTACACCATACCGAGTGAATCTCCTAAATAAAGTTTGGAGAAGATAGAATATGCAAACCTTACACTATCTCGGAGAGTGAAAGCTATTTCCAAAAGATCCTCGGCTATTAATTATTTTCTATTAACTATTGAAATATATTTATAAAATTATAATTACCTATTCTGTTAATGTATAAATAGATATTAGAGTTTTGATTTTTAATAAACTTATTTTTTTATTATTTTGCTTATTATTTTATTATAGAATGCCATTACTTATATACTCAATCAATATTTCTCACTTTTCTTTTTTTTCATCTAAAATGTGTTTATAAAGATTTTTTTTTCAGAAAAAAAAATATAAATATTGATATAAATACAAGGATAAAGTAGGCATTTTGAATAATCAAAAAGGAAAAGGAGAGGAGAATAATTATCATTTGAAGAGGTGTTTAATTTTTAAATGAAAGTTAGGTGTGTAAGCAATTTTCACCATAAATAGCGTCCAGCAGCAAAACACTATTATATTAATCATTCCATATCAAGGGCGGCTCTATCCTTTCGGCAAAAAAAACCTCCGTCTTATACCCCAAATTTGAGGGGCCTTATTTTTTTTTTAATAATAATAGATTACAAATTTTTTAAAAAAATATTAAATACTATTTATAAAAAAAATAAAAATTTTATATGAAAAAATTTACAAGTAGTTTGATATATCTAGTATGTCTTAAGAAACTAATGCATTGATTATATTATTAATTAAAAAATAATTATTAGAAAAAAGTGATTATATAATTTAAAAAGTAAACTTTATAAACATAATTGATTTTTCTTAAAAGCTTAAGGTCTCCGTTCGATTTTGACCTTAGACCACAAATTCGTATGAACCGCCCCTAATCGATATATAATCTTCCTTAGTGGTAAGGTTCATGGTCTTCTTATTAATCATTTCTTTTCCTTTAGTCTATGTAAAATGTTTCAGATGTTGGTTATATTGGGCAAGTGCATGCATTTTCTAGTTTATAAGTTTGAAGACTAATCTAGCCAAAGCTGTGAAATAGCTGGATTTTTGTGTTTTAAAGATGCAAATACTTAGATTTAATTTTGAAATAGGGAGATAAAATCAGATGTAAATATTTTCTCCTAATTCTCTGCTCTTATTTTTATTCTTACTAAATATGAAGCACCCAAGGGTGTGGCCTAGTGGTTCAATAAAGTTGGGATGAGCACCATGAGGTCTCGGGTTCAATTTCCAACAAAGATGTTACACTAGGTATTTTTTTATCCCATCTGTTTCTAACCTTGGTGGACAGAGTTAACACCACGGTTATCAAAAAAAAAATATGAGTTATCCCATACACTTATTGCCCCAAGTCTCGATGGAATGTGCTATGGGGCTGCTTATCGATTGGATAATTATGCTTAGCGGTTCGACTTATTGATTATCGGTTTTTAAATATATTAATCTGCTAGCCACCCAATAAGATAACGGTTGGTTCGATATCGGATTAGCAATTAACGGATGGTTATCGGATAATTTTCTTCTAAACCTAAAATGTATGTTGAAACATTTTTTCTCTCATTTGTTCTAGCCTTGGTGGACAGAGTTAACACCAAGGTTATCAAAAAAAAAATATGAGTTATCCCATACACTTATTGCTCCAAGTCCCGATGGAATGTGCTATGGGGCTGCTTATCGATTGGATAATTATGCTTAGCGGTTCGACTTATTGGTTATCAATTTTTAAATATACTAATCCGTTAGCCACCCAATAAGATAACGGTTGGTTCGGTATCGGATTAGCAATTAACGGACGATTGTCGGATAATTTTCTTCTAGACCTAAAATGTATGTCGAAACATTTTTAATTACTGGATTGACAAAAAAGAAAAAAAAAACTTTAATATTATTTGAAGTTTTATGTTTTATATCAAACTTTATGAAGGACACATTTGGGTTGTTTCATTTTTATTGCGGTCCTCTGTGTTGTCAAGAATAATTTTATGTTTTGGTTTAAGAATTAATTTCAGATTTTCTTTACATTTTAGGAAGTCTGACTGCACTTTATGGTTAGATATCACAAGAAGTGACACGTTATTTTCTAAACTAAGAAGTGAATAGAATAATAAACGGAGTTTTATATGTTAGATTGACAAAAGATACTCATATATCTAGGGGTAAAAATATAATTACAATAATTCTTAATGAATTAACGGTTTACCCGATAAGAAAATTGACTAATCCGTCCCCGCACCAATAAGTCATTAATTATAAAATTTTTATCCATTCTCCACCCATTAATCCGATAACCTATTACCAATTAGCTAATAAACTAATTTTACGATTGGGTTAACGATTACGATTCGGATTTGAACAGCATTGTGCTATTAAGCTAGAACTGGCCATTGTACATAACTTTTGGTGGACAAAATTATTAAAAATTCACAACTCATTTATGTTAAAGAGAAGGCACACAAGACTTGTTTTAAATAGAAAGTAACGCAACGTTACTTCTCTCTTCTTTTAGATGTAGCATGTTGGTTCAACAATGTGAATGGCAGTCCTGTACAAATAGTTTGGATGTACTTTACCTCAGTATTATTTTTTATTTTGTGCAGATCCTTACAATGGGCAATTACTTTTTCAACGATATACTTAGCAACCTCCAGGGGACGTAATTGATATGTTTCTGATGTGTTTTGTCTTTGCGAGATACAATGAGGACAAGTATCTTATCAAAGAAATGGAGGTATAAGTGGTGCGTGCACACTTCCAGAATTGACACTTTATCTAGTAAACACAAAAACACTGGAGGATTGGCAAAACCCTACAGATTGTTGACAGCCTTTTTGATCCTTCATTCGGGACCAATTACAAAGTTTACCCTCCCCAGTAATCCTAGAATGAATTACTGTCCTACGATTTTGACAACTCAACAGTTTCCCTCTCAAAGGAATGGCATTCAACATCTTGTTCTCCAGCTTTCTTTGAATGCTTGCAGTTGAGGCATCTGACACTCCAAAATTG
Source organism: Capsicum annuum (assembly GCF_002878395.1). Classification (NCBI taxonomy): domain Eukaryota; kingdom Viridiplantae; phylum Streptophyta; class Magnoliopsida; order Solanales; family Solanaceae; genus Capsicum; species Capsicum annuum. Next base: position 141,065,221 of record NC_061117.1, on the reverse strand, counting down.
TTTCATGCCTTCTCTACCAACTTGCAAACGGTTTTATAGATTAATTATTAGCTTTGAATTGTGTGGAGTCACAATTTCTTCCAAATTTCTTGAATGTTAAATCTCTCGTTGCCCATTGCTTGAGAAATTGGTGTTGCAATTCTCAAAAGTTTTTAATTCTATTAGAATAAGATCCAAATACTTCTTCAACCGGGCTTCAAAATATTTGATAGATTAATTAGCTAGACAATCTCTTCTAAATTCTTTGGAAGTTTAATATCTCATTGCTTGGAAATTTCAAATGTTATTGGAATCAATGCTCCAATGCTAAGATCTATCTTTTGATTTCCGTGGCAGAATGAGATTAATTTGTTTGACGACTCTCTGTCCTGGTTAAAGGCTTCGTTTCTGGAGAACACGCGACCAAAATATGCTGCAAACTTAAAAAAATGACGAAAATATGTCATCAAATTGTAGAGTAACAAAAGTAGATTTCGTGCACTTCTTCTGTGCATCATTCTTTTTTTTTTAACAGCTTGGTTAACGGAAGTTAAAATGGGATGGTGCACTTATTTTGTGCACCATTCATTTTTTTTATATGATGCACTTTTTTGCACACCATTCATTTTTTTCTATATGGTGCACTTTTTTTGTGCATCATATGAAAAAAAAATATATGATGCGCAAGAAAAAAGCATCATTCAATTTTTTTTTATGATGCATAAAATTTGTGCACCATTGTGAAAAAAATATCAACTCTCTGTGATCTTATCCATACCCTCTACTTTCTTCCCCCGTCTACTTTCGCAGTAAAAAAGAAGTGTTCAAAAAAAATAATTATGTGCACTATATAAAAACAAAATATGGTGCACTATTTTTGTGCATCATCCATTTATTTTTCACATTATGCAGAAAATTATTGCATCATATATATTTATTTTTCATATATGAACATAATTAGTGCACTATCTATTTTTTTCATATATTATATAAAAATAGTGTACTATTAATTATTTCTGATACAGTGCACTTATTTTGTGTATTATCCATTCTATTTTTTTTTTCTTATTTCATACATTGCATTATTTAAATGGATTTTTTTTTTAATATATAGTGATTTTTGTGTACTTTTTTTTTTGAGTATTTATTTTTTTTATATAATACTATTTTATTGCACTTTTTTTAATTTAGTATTTATTTAATTTATTTCATATAGTGCACATTTTTTTTTTGGTCATATATTGTATTAAAATTTGAATTTGTTTTTTTAATTTTGTCATATGTTACACTATTTTAGTGTACTATCTATTATTTTTTATTTTATGCATTTGAATAGTGCACTATCTTACATTTTAGTGCACTATCTACATTTTTCATATAATATCGTAATTTTTTTTCATCTAGTATATATTAAATTGACACTTTCTTTCATGAATGGTGCACAAAAATAGTACACCATATATTTTTACCATAATGGATGGTGCACTTTTTTTATGCACCATATATTTTTTTTCATATAGTGCACAATATTAGTGCACCATATAAAAAAAATATGAACGGTGCACAAAAAAAATAGCATAAATAACATAAATATCAACCCTTTTGGAAGTAATTACACTCTCTCCCACTTTTTTAATTACTTTACTCTATTTCCCTATTAATATACATAACATAGCCGATATATACGTAGCATTTTGTGTATATGTTGAAATTTTTATAATATGTTTAGAGAGTTGAATTTTTTATAATATTGAAAACATAAATTGTGTATTTGTGTAATTTTTAAAAAAAAGTACACCATATAAAAAAGAATGAATGGTGCACAAAAAAATACACCATATAGAAAAAAATGAGTGATGCACAAAAAAAATGCACCATATAAAAAAAATGAATAGTACATAAAAAAAGTGCACCATCTGATTTTAACTTCCGTTAGCCAAACCATTAAAAAAAGAAAGGACGGTGCACAAAAAAGGTGCACCAAGCTACTTTTGTTACTCTCCAAAAAAGGTGCATCTGACATTGTCATGTTTTTCCAGTCTTATTCTGCTCTCGAACATTTTCATTTGAATAACTAGAGTATAAAGGCAGACTTGCTTCATTACTTCATTTGTGATGCATTTTTTCATAGATGTAACAACATTTGTGATCGTTCAATCTCAAAGTTTTGTTGCGTCAAGAATCTTATATCAATTATTGTTCTCTAGCTAGCACATGGCGCCTGCATGAACCTTCTTTTTCTATATTGTTTACTATAAATTCTTTCATCTCGTTTCCCCCCTTTTGAATTTATGTTCCAGTTAAAATTAAAATTATGACATTTTAAAATAATAAAATATAGATTGACCTCATTGGTTTTTGAAAATATATTGCAAGTCCGACAAAATGGTGCGTCAAAACAGTTAAATATTTCATTTTAATTACTAGGAATGTTTTTATATTTTGAAGACAGTTTTATTCATTTTAATTTGAACATATATTCACCTTTTCTTAATTCATGTTTAGGCATGTTAGGAACTAAAAATGGGATCAAAACTATTCTTTAAAGTTCAAAATCAGAGCTCGAATTTAATGATGACCTTTCATTAGGGGCAGCCAGCCTTCCACCTTGAGACGGATATAACACAAAACGAACAGAAACAGTAGTACCTAATAACGGCAAATTAGTAGCAAGTTCCAGCAAGGGGTAACGCCTACCACCTTGAGAACACTCAAAAAAAGTCATCAAATTTTTGCGTTTCTTAACCAATGATTGAAATAGATTATTATTTAGATTATTGAAAATAAATTAAGGTACCGGCAAAACTGAATCTTGTTATAAGTATTCTTGGGCCAAAATGTTCTACATGTATCACACCAACTAATTAACTTACATTTCCAACAGACACCATATTAACTGAGATGATAAAAGACCAACTAAAACAGCTAAGATGGCTAATTAGCGCCAGATTTGTTTGCAAAACACAGCCAATGATGAACACAGTTCAAATACATGCTTGCATTTAAAAGAGAATAATACATAGAAGATGTTACAAAGCTGTCACCGGTACATCGCTTTAACACAAATTAAGATATGAATTACAGCCATTTACACAAGTATGTGCTGACTAAAGACACTTACCTAAGATTTTAAACAAATTAGATCTTGATTACTAAAACAAGTAGCGGAGAAACATATGAAGAGTGGGGAGAATAAAAACAAAGTGAGTGATGTAGGACTGCTCCAGCACAAACCAGCAAGCTGTAGTGCATGCAAACAAACCCCCCAACCCCTTCTTGTCTTCTCTCTTTTGAAGTGATAAGATGCAAGCACCCTCAACTATGAATGGTCAAAGAAACAAGGTATGCAGATCCTTTCAAAACCAAAACAAAGGACCAGACAGATTAACAATCTACATCAGATTCTTTCACGGATTTAGCACAGCACACATTTCTGAAAAACTGCTACAAAACTATCTAAATCCATTTATATTAGTAATATATATGAATAGAAAGATAGATCCATCCATCTATCCTATCCGATTTCGCTTTTTCTATCTAAAAAAGAATCGATTTCATTCAACCTTTGATTCAAAAGTCGCGAAGGAAAATAACTTAAAATATCCACAACTATTAACAATCTGCTGTTTAACCCTTAAAATGCAAAATGGCTACATAAGATTCTTTCAAGGATCTAGCGCAGCACATATTTCTGAAAACTTAAGTCGCGAAGGAAAATAACTTAAAATATCCATAACTATGATTGGGTGTGACCCAAGCTAAGCCCACTAAACTGCACAAAGTAATAGCTAGACGCCAAACACCATATATCTCTAAAAGTAAAAGCTATCATAGAGCGGTATCTAACGAGGAAAGTACTTACTTAATAGAGAGCAAGAAGAGCCTGAATAAAAGTATCTATGAAAACAAACTTATAAGACACACAAAAGAATCCAAAAGACGGATCTAGCTAATCATAGTTCACAAATAGAGAAAATGTCTAAACTAAGACAAACCACAAACTATATCATATTTATCTAGATATGGTTCTCTGGTTGCGTAGTCGTAATAAGTAGTAGCAAACTAGGGCTCTCCAAATCTTCTAGGTGGTGTCTCCTTGCTAGTGGTCCGAGATATCTACTCGACCTTTGCTTGAGGATGCAATAACCAAGAGACCTGAATGCAACTCCTACAAAGCTTAGGAAATCTACCTGGCGTAAGGATGGTAACGGCCACTGCCACTATACCCTCCCCTACTTCCATATAAACCTCCTGCTCCACCATAACCAGCACCAGGGCCAGATTCATAACCAGCACCAGGGCCAGATCCACCATAACCCCCATAACCTCCCCCACGGCCATATGCTCCTAGTCCGCTGCTACCATATCCCCCACCATAACCACCAGCGTACGAGCCAAAACGACTAGAATAACCGAGTGAAGGGTCTCCACGGTAACCACCAAATTCACTACTGCCAAAGTCTCCATATCTACCACCAAATTCACCACCACCATATCCATAGTCACCAAACCTAGATCCAAATGACCTATAAGAAGCAGGGCCAAAACCTCCACTATCAAAACCGTTATATGAATTGGCAAATCCTCCATAACTATCGCCATATCCACGCCCCCTAGAGTTACTACCATATGCAGGAGCAAAAGCTGGGTTTGAGGGTTTCTTTGGTTCTGCCTTCTTGATCTCAACCTACAACAAAGAAGCAAGTTAACCTAGAAGTTCCACCTGCATACTGAGCACTAAGTGATCAATACTACAATTGAGAAACCTACAAAGTACAAACTTATACTCCTTGCATTAGACTAGCAGCAGTTCCTTAAGGCAGCTAGGTATATGTTAAAGGGAGAGAAAAAGGTTGGGAGATGGTATGAAAGTGCAATCTTGATGATCTACTTTGTACGCACAACATCCATGTCTCAGAATATTTGAGATCATGAAGAAATATCCTACAACACTTACCTGAGTACCCATCATGTCAATCCTATTCCCCTCGGCCAGCAAATTATCAACTACTTGTTCATTGTCAAACACAATAAATCCAAAGCCTCTAGAACGCTTGGACACGTGATCTCGTATGATCTCATACTCCAGTACTTTCCCAAACTTGGAGAAAAAGTTATTGAATTCATCTGACAATAAATGTACAAGAGACATCAGTTTAAGTACTGCAAGCTAAAAGAATACTACTGCAACTGCCAGACAACAAAACTAGTTAGTATGCAGCAAAAAGGCACACCTTCAGTCATGGTAGTAGGAATGCCACCAACAAAAATCTTCTTCGTTTTAAAATCCTTTGAATCAGCAGAAGATCCTTTCGGAATGGTTCTTTTAATCTCAACCTGGGAAAAAACAGTACCATAATTTGCAAGCCACAATCTTTCAGGTACTTATAATGAGATATGATGTTCAATTGAAGCTTAAGAAAATCTGCAATTCTCAGTACTCTAATAGATAAATGAGACCCATCAACCAAGCTCACAATCTCACAAACATGTGACTTAAGTAAGCGTGTGTGCATATTATAAGTAGTCAACAAAGTTTTCTTTAATCAGAATTGCAAGTAGTCAACAGAGTTTTACCATATTTTCCTGATATTTCAACACAATTAACATAAATTAACCTCGAAAAATCAACACAACAGTTCGCAAGCCAAAACTTTTAAATACTTAACAAAAATATCAGTTTCAGCTAAAACTTAGAAAATCAGTATTACTTGTAACTCTGATAAACAAATAAAAACCCTCAACCATGATCAAAAACTCACAAGCATATGACTAAATAAAGAATTTCTGCATATTGCAAGTACTGAACAAAGTGCACCATAATTTTCTTATTTCTAATATTTCAACTCAATAAGAATAAATTAACCAGGGAAAACCAATACCACGCTTCGCAAGCCACAACATTTAAGTACTTACAAAAAATATAATTTTCAGCTAAAGGTTAGAAAATCAGTAATACTTAGAACTCTGATAAATAAACAAAACCCCTCAACCAAGCTCTCAAACTCGCAAGCATACGACTAACTAAAGTAGAACAATATACCCAGTCTAATCCCATAAGTGGGGTCTGGGGAGGGTATAGTGTATGGAGACCTTACCCCTTCCCTCGTAGAGATAGAGAGGTTGCTTACAACAGTCCCTCGACTTAGAACATGACTAACTAAAGTACAACAACAACATACCCAGTGTAATCCCACATACATACCTTACCCCTACCTCTTAGAGAGAGAGATTGAGGTTGTTTCCCATAGACCATCTACTTAAAGCATGACTAACTAAAGTGTGTATATATATATTACAGGTAGTCAACAAAGTTGGGGCATAGTTTTATAATATCTCACAACTCCAATTCAACACCAATTGAACATCAAGGAGGAGGTACATAAAAGAAGAAGCTAAACTACTCACTTGTTTGTCATTGATAATATGGTTTTCGGCTATAACAGTGTCTACAACGGTTGGATCTGCATAAGTGATGAACCCAAAACCTCTGGGTCTACCTGTATGCCTATCTTTCATAATCACCGAGTCTATTATCTCTCCATACTTCTCAAAGTACTTCACAAATTGTTCTACCAAAATCCAATTTTCATTAACACCCTCGTCAGTAAATCAAAAACCCACTACCAAAAAAAAATTAGTAATACATTAAAACAACAGTTTTCAAAAATAAAAAAAAATAAAAAAGATACTAACCTAACGTCGTCTCTGTCGCTAAACCTCCAATAAAGATTTTTCTGTTTAACAAAAACCAAAACAACAAGAAAACCCTATCAATATACATCAAAATTCGTACGGACAAACAATAACTGCACAATTTCTTATTTAACCAACAAATTTTTTAAAAAGAGAGAGAGAGAGAGAGAAACTAACCCAGGACTAGCGCCATCGCCGAAATCATTCTTGCCCATGGCTAAGATGGGTTTTTGCGGAATCACACAGATCTGAGGGACTGGACTGTAAAGGGAACGGTAGGGTTCGTGGTTCTCTATTGATGTTCTGTTTGGAACAAGGAAAAAGTTGGACCTTCGTATATATACCAGTGGCGATAGGCCGGTGCCAATATTTTATGATTAAACTTTTTAAATTATTATGAAAGCAGTATTTCATCAAAAAAAAATATGATATATTTTTATATAGTGGTTTAGTTCTACGCGTCTCGCGCGTATATCTTACATACAAATTAAACAACCAAACAATACTAAATCTTATAACTTTATTTCGAGTGCTTAAATTGTTGAAAGAAAATGACTCACGCAGGTGAAACTTGGGAGGATCGTAAAACTAGTTTTGCATAAACATTAAAATATTTCTAAAATTGCTTCCTTTTCAAAAAATAAACTTTTTTCAAAGTTAATCAAAGACGATTTTGAGTTCAAACATTACTCTTAATAGAATATTTGCTTAAATTATAAAGACGAATATAATAATTAAATTCAACATCTTTTAAATATGTAAAGATGAAAAATTTATTCAATTTTACTTAACCTTTACCAAAAAATCTACCACTTATAAACTGCAACAAAATAATACGATAATAGAGATAATAAAAAATACAATTAAATTTAACCTTTACGCAAAAATTTTCTCATGACCATCCAACCTCATTTAATACCAGTAAACTCTAATAAAATAATACGATAATAGAAATATCAAAATAATATAACTAAACTTAACTTTTGCACAAAAAAAAAATCTCAAAGCAGAGATATCAAAACAATACAATTAAACCTGACCTTTACTTAAAAAAATTCTTCAAAGCCAACCGACATTTATCTAGCACCTGTAAACTATAACAAAATAAAACGATAAAAGAGATATCAAAATAATACAATTAAACTTTACATTTTTGTCACACAAAAATTTCTCCAAGCCGATCGACTTTCATCTACAACCTGTAAACTACCACCAAATAATAAACTAATAGAGATATTAAGACAATACAATTAAACTTAACCCTTACACGAGAAATTTTTTATAGCTAACCGACATTCATCTATGACCTGTAAACTATAACAAAATAATATAATAGTGATCACAAAGTTTTGATTTTGATGAAAATAATTCTTGTCTAGGCGAAAATTTTAACCTTAAAGAATGACTTGAATAAAGACAAAGAAGATATATATACACACGTTGAATTCTATTATATTGATAAAAACAATAAAGAAGTTGAGGGTTAAAAAGTTAAGCATCCACCAATCTAGATATCAACTGGATCAAGTTAGATGAGCACGCCACATTATTTTAAATACATGAGTTTGAAATATACGTCTTTTATTTTATTAAGTTGTAAATGAATTTTTTTCATGCAATAGAAGGCTAGAAAATCCTAATGAATGCAAGAAAAAAAATCTAATTAACCATCAATCAAAACAAAAATAAAAAGAAAACATAGAAGTAGATGAATAAAACATAGAAGTAGATGAATCATACATATGTTTCTAATAAAATTTATCAAAAATACCATTTAAATAAAATTGTAGATATTTTTTTCTATATAAGATAAAATTCTAATTGATATAAAAATGTTAAATATTATTATTTCTTTTGCTTGAATCCAATAATTTTTGTTCTTTTCATGCATATTTTTTAAAGAAAATATATCTGCTTCCTAAAATTTTTACCTTGAAAAGTGGTAGAGCCCTTTTTTTACCATGCGTACTTTTTTAAAAAAATATAAAATTTTCATTCTTAAATATTTTTTTCCTTTCCTTGAGCTTTATCCCTAAAAAGTTGTAGGACTACAAATAAAAAAATTTGCACATTAATTTAATTCTTTTAAAGATTTTACCATAAACAGTTTAACGTGCATCTCAATATTTATAGAAGTATTTTCTTAATAGAATTCAAAGAAAAATATTTATTAATTTTCTTTTCATATATTTTAGAAGTCCCACATATTTTAGGAGTCTAGATAATATAATAAAAATAATTAAATAATAAATTAAAGAAAATACTGAAAAGATAATTTTGCCTAAAGGACAGTCTTTTAATGAAGGGCAAAAAGTTCAAATCACTTTTCTAAGAATCTTCACACGTTTAATATACTAGTCCAATGTACGTGCGTTGCACGTGTATATTAGTTAACTAATAATAAACGCATATAAAAAAATAAATTATTGTGTGGAAGTTATATTATAAAGTATGAAATTAAAAATTAAAATATATTTTTCAGATATAAAGGGTAATTAAATAAGAACATGATAACTCACAGTTACTCTAACAATTAAAGAGCAAAACTTAATATATTGGACAAAATATCATCATTGATATTAGAAGTCAGAAATTATGTTTTGATACAAAAAAATAAATTCTAAATAATAGGGTAAATAAAAAATGAAGTAACAAAGAGCCTGTTTGGATAGAATTAAAAAAATAGTTTTTTAGCTTAAGTGATTAAAAGCTTAAAATAAGTGCTTATAAATAAAGCAGATAAGTGTTTGGATAAAGTGCTAAAACTAAAAAAAAGTTGTTGATGTGCTGTTAAAATGACTTAAATGTCCTTAGGGGTCGTTTGGTAGAGTGTATACGAATAATGCAGAATATAGTGTATTAGTAATGCTTGCATTAGTAATACTTGTATTAGTTATGCTTGTATTAGTTATGCATGTATTATTTCTTATACATTGTTTGGTTTGATGTATAAGAAATAATACATCTTACATAATTTCTATAAAAGAAATATTTATTTACAAAAATACCCTTCTTTGATTTTGTACATTTTTTTTGCAACAAAGTTCTTTTGTCTTCTCAAATATAATTAGTATTGTTGAACTAGTATATAGAGGTTTTAAGATTAATTGCAAGTCCAACGTTTTTGCGTAGAAATGTTACGCCGGCGGATTAATATAGTCAAAATAAAAATAAAATATAAGACGTAAAATTAAAAAATAGTCCCAATTTTTTTAGTCTTGTCTTTTAAAGACCCTCGAAGCAAAGCAAAAATATGTTATAGTTATTTAAATCAACTTTTCATTATTGTAAATTAAAATGGCGGGAAAAGAAATTGTGAAATATTTTGAAAAGATTCACTATTGCAAATTAAAATAGAGGGAAAGGAATGGTGAAATATTTTGAGAGGAAAATTGAGGGGTATTAAGGTCATTTAATAAGTTAATGCATATGTTTAAAGTTTTTGTATTACTAATACATAGGAAATTGAGTGTATTACTAATACACACTCCAATATACAAAAGAATGTATAACTAATACTTGCATTATTTATACATAGGCAAAAAGACGTACCAAATAAGGTGCTAGTAATACACATTAACTAATGCATGCATTATATTTTATAATACACTCTACCAAACAACCCCTTAGAGTTGTTAACACCATAAATAAGGTGAATTATTTATAATTTTTCATTCTAAAATAAAATTTTTAGACAAACCTCCGATGTAATAATGGATTCGATGAAAACAAAGAAGAAATATGAAGAGGAAAATGGAGGGAAGAGATAAAGCGAAGCGGCAAAGAGAAAACAAAAACTATATATTTAAGGGCTACAAGTTTTAGGATATTGTTGGAATTAGAGGAAAATATAAGGGATAAAAAGATAAATGTTTTGGTCAAACCTAAAAGAATTTTAATCTAAAAAACAAAAAGCTGGGGGTACTCAGCTTCTCACTTTTTGATTCTTTTAATCACTTTTTAGCTTCTTTTAAGCACTTTTTAATTTTACCAAACACCTTAAAAAGCTAAAAAAGAGATAAAAAGTTGGTTTGATCATATTTTAATTCTATCCAAATGGGCTCAAAGTAATATAATACAATTACTTGTAACAAATTAACAATAACAAAAAGGACTATGGTGAAGCAGAAGATGACAAATCAAAATTTCACTAAAACTACATAATTTTATCTTGTTTCCACTAATTGAGTCAACCATTAAATCCAAACTCTTGATGTACCTTTAGAATACGATTGATTCAAACTATAAGCAATTTAGATGATTAATTTTTTTTAATTAAAGAAGAACTGCGACATTGTTTTGTAAATAGGTGGACAATCAGAGACTTAAAAAAAATAAATACAACCTAACAAAAATACAATAATGAAAATTATTTACCTTCAGAGACTTATACTTTGAAATGTGATAATTAAAATTGTATCATGTGATGAAAGAATTCATGTGATGAAAGAAATTAATTATCTTTAGAAATTCTTAAATTAAGGAATGGATTCTTAAAAGGTAAAATAATATTTATTTTAGATTTTTTTACAAAGTCTAAATAAAAAATAATAATAATGAAAGCAGTGTGTCTCACATTGTCACATTAATTAATAAAATTGTATATAAGAATAAAATTATTTAAAAATAACAATTGATATTAAAATAAAAATTATATGTATCTGCATAATATAAGTAAATATTGTATCTCAAATATGCTATCTTTCATGAGACTTCCACCTTTTTTTGTATCGATGTGGACCGTATTTTTTGCATCAAATAATATGTGAATTTTTTTGAATCATTTTGAAGAGCTTAAGCTTCTCAAATTGCTAGTACTTCAACAATCATTATATTTCCTATAAATTCATTTCGAGGCCAAAGTCTTGAAGCAAACATACACAAACTATACATAGCTATTATATTTGGTGACAATGAATTCAAAATATAAAATAAACATACAAAGAAGTCAAGAAAATTTAACATCTATAATGTACACATAGAATGAAATTTGACTTATATACTTAGGTATTCTCCAACAAATGGCACTCGAAGAAGTGCCTTATCTACCCATATCCAATTTGATTTGTTTGTTTGCCACTCCTAGACACAACTCGACGAGAGGATAGTACGAAACTATTCAAATTAAAGTATCGATAAATATGCTGGAATTAATTAATTCACAAGCTGTAGAATTTTCAAGACTATATAAAGAAGCATCAAATGCATCAAGTTATTAAATATATTGTTTGCATTCAATAATAAATTGCAAAGACATAGGAGAAAGGATCCTTGCTCTAGTTAGAGTTATCCTTCTAATTTAAAGGAAGGGTAGAGTTTATGCATATCTCATTCCTACCTTGTTGAGGTAAAAAAACTGTTTTTGAAGAACTCGACTAAAGTTCATCAAAACAAGTTCCTTTCAGTATACAAATCATAAAAATGCAAAATTAATTACAAAAATCCAAATAATTGAAACAACAAAAAGCTCATTAAATTTGTTATCAATGAATTGAGAAAAAAAATTGAACCTGATGATGAATGCCACCAATCTTTGTCCTTTATTAAAAATTTACGCTTTAGACAAAATTGATATTTAATTTTTTTTATATAAAATAATAATATTTAATAATAGTGGTTTGATTATTTGCTTAGTATTAGGACTTTTGGACCGTACTTTCCTCAATATATAAGACATTAGGATCATGTTTTTAGGTTAGAAATATCTACTACTTTAATTATTATAAGATTTGGTTTAGGCTCCCTCAGTATCAAGAATTTTGAATCGTTCTTTTATGTATTCTGACCAAATTTTACTAACGACCTCTTCTTCTATATCAAATCTTTGTTGCCCACTGATTAAAGAATTGAAAGAGAGATTTTGCCTGATTTAATATATTAGAAAATAGTAGAAATAAAATAAATTGCGAACGAATTGAAGAAAATAGTTTTCAAAGAATTGTTGATTCCATATTATTGAAAGGAATTTGTAGTCATGACTGATGATGTTCTAAGTCTTGAATCTACTGTTTGTATTTAGTACATGCAAATGGAATTTGTACTGCCTATTATCTAAGTTGTTGCATTATTTTCAGACTTTCCAGTATGTGTTTCCTTGCTTTAATGAAATTACAATGATAAATCTTGCAAAAACCTATTACCTTATGCAGGCACTGATCCTACATTAATTTTTTTCTTTTCACAAAAAAAAAAAACTTTAAATCTTTACTTTATTGTTTAACTTCAATATAGGCACGGACATCTGATCCAATAGAGATCCAAAACAAAGTGATTTGAATATCACCTATCATATATCAAAAAATAAAAATAAAAACAAAATATTATTAGTAATATAATGAATAAGGTTACTAAAACTTAATGCTTAAACTACTTATCGTGGATTCAAAAAAAATATTGATTTGGCTTACTTGTATCTCCTCTTTCTTTTAGCTACAATAAAAAAAACATCACCAAAATTAAAGAAGGAATTACAACAAAAATACAAATACAATTAATAAATTAATTGAAAGAAAAAAATACAATTAATATTAACCTCGGATAAAACCTATTCAATTTATCATTCAAGGAAAAAAATGCAAGAAACATTACCCAAAGACAGTTAGTAAACTAATAGAAAAAGAAGAACAAATTAACATAGTAACCTAATGTTGAAGTTACACAAATTCGAAGAATATAATATTGATTTTCATGGGAGTTTGGTCGAGAATCATGATGTTTCATGAAAGCACGTTTTGTAATTGTGTGCATAACAAAAATATATATAAAGACTTCAATTAGGATAATATTCTTAAAATCAAATTTAGTTGATTTAAAATTTATAAACTAATAGAAAAAATATTAGTTATCATTTGATGACTTCTAATAAAGAAAGGTAACATATATAAAAAAGATTTTTTTTTCATAAAAGAAAATTATTTTAAAAAAGAAAAATCATATATGAAAAAATATTTTTTCATAAAAGGAAATTATTTTATACCAATAAAAATAATTTCAATCTATAATAATATTAAAATATTATAGAACATAAAACAATGAATGCTCAAAAGTGACCGGTGGTATTTTCTCATTAAATTAATTAGTTGTATTGAGATTTATATTTGAAATTAGGATACTATTTTATTTTTTCTCCATAAATATTAGAATGTAACTGTAATACCCTGTACTTTTTCTAGCAAATTTCATCTCAAGAATGTCTAGTATTAGCTTCTAAATTGAATGATGATTATTCCATGAGGAATTTTCATGATTTTCACTTTTTGTCATGTGAGAAATTCAATAAGCTTTCCATCGATATAAGATTCACCAAAATCCGATAACCGGGTCAGAAGTTACGACTACTTCAAGTTCCCATCGTAAAACAACGCCATATTAGTCAGTAAATGGCATTTGGCAAATTCTAGTAGGGGTCCACGATTATGGCACGTCGCGCCAGGGCCCAAATTCAGAATTGTCCTTTTCCAGTGTCTTAGCATGATTTTCTCTGCGTCGCGCCAAAGTTCCAGGTCGTAAAAGAACGGGCAATGTGATAGCTCCACGTCGCCCCATCCCTCAGTTTCCCAATTTTTAAATTCCATTGACACGGCGCGATGGCGCCGCGTCGCTCCAGGGGTTCAATTCGAGAAATTTTTACTGAAATTACAAGATGCGTCCAGGGTTAAAAGGGTTAATTTTCCACCCCTATTTAAGCCCTTTAACACGTGATTTAGCCACTTTTCACCCAAAATACACTCTCTTCTCTTAAATTTCTCTCAATAACAAGCTAGGGTTTTCATAGAAGATCCAATTTCAAGAAAGTTTCACCATCAATCTTTACAAAACCATGAACTAAGGTATGCATAGTGTTCATTCATGGACTCCTTTCTTCCATGAAGCCCAAGAATCCCTTTTCTAAATTCAAGTTATGGATTTTCTTATGAATTTCATGATTGGGCTGCTTTTGTTCATGTTGATAATGAGTAATTGAATTG